>NC_052315.1:33872278-34172278 GCF_016432855.1 Salvelinus namaycush
ACACATAGGATCACTGTGAGGCTCTAGAATGGCCGTGAGGTTCTAGAATGGCAACAACGTTCTAGAATGAGTATGGGGTTCTGTAATGCGTGTGAGATTCTAGAATAACTGTGGGGTTGTAGAATGCGTATGAGATTCTAGAATAACTGTGCGGTTGTAGAATGCGTATGAGATTCTAGAATAACTGTGCGGTTGTAGAATGCGTATGAGATTCTAGAATAACTGTGGGGTTGTAGAATGCGTATGAGATTCTCGAATAACTGTGGGGTTGTAGAATGCGTATGAGATTCTCGAATAACTGTGGGGTTGTAGAATGCGTATGAGATTCCAGAATAACTGTGCGGTTGTAGAATGCGTATGAGAATCTAGAATAACTGTGGGGTTGTAGAATGCGTATGGGATTCTAGAATAACTGTGCGGTTGTAGAATGCGTATGAGATTCTAGAATAACTGTGGGGTTGTAGAATGCGTATGAGATTCTAGAATAACTGTGGGGTTGTAGAATGCGTATGAGAATCTAGAATAACTGTGCGGTTGTAGAATGCGTATGAGATTCTAGAATAACTGTGGGGTTGTAGAATGCGTATGAGATTCTAGAATAACTGTGCGGTTGTAGAATGCGTATGAGATTCTAGAATAACTGTGCGGTTGTAGAATGCGTATGAGATTCTAGAATAACTGTGCGGTTGTAGAATGCGTATGAGATTCTAGAATAACTGTGGGGTTGTAGAATGCGTATGAGATTCTAGAATAACTGTGGGGTTGTAGAATGCGTATGAGATTCTAGAATAACTGCGGTTGTAGAATGCGTATGAGATTCTAGAATAACTGTGGGGTTGTAGAATGCGTATGAGATTCTCGAATAACTGTGGGGTTGTAGAATGCGTATGAGATTCTCGAATAACTGTGGGGTTGTAGAATGCGTATGAGATTCTAGAATAACTGTGCGGTTGTAGAATGCGTATGAGAATCTAGAATAACTGTGGGGTTGTAGAATGCGTATGGGATTCTAGAATAACTGTGGGGTTGTAGAATGCGTATGGGATTCTAGAATAACTGTGGGGTTGTAGAATGCGTATGGGATTCTAGAATAACTGTGGGGTTGTAGAATGCGTATGGGATTCTAGAATAACTGTGGGGTTGTAGAATGCGTATGAGATTCTAGAATAACTGTGGGGTTGTAGAATGCGTATGAGATTCTAGAATAACTGTGGGGTTGTAGAATGCGTATGAGATTCTAGAATAACTGTGGGGTTGTAGAATGCGTATGAGATTCTAGAATAACTGTGCGGTTGTAGAATGCGTATGAGAATCTAGAATAACTGTGGGGTTGTAGAATGCGTATGGGATTCTAGAATAACTGTGCGGTTGTAGAATGCGTATGAGATTCTAGAATAACTGTGCGGTTGTAGAATGCGTATGAGATTCTAGAATAACTGTGCGGTTGTAGAATGCGTATGAGAATCTAGAATAACTGTGGGGTTGTAGAATGCGTATGGGATTCTAGAATAACTGTGGGGTTGTAGAATGCGTATGGGATTCTAGAATAACTGTGGGGTTGTAGAATGCGTATGGGATTCTAGAATAACTGTGGGGTTGTAGAATGCGTATGGGATTCTAGAATAACTGTGGGGTTGTAGAATGCGTATGAGATTCTAGAATAACTGTGGGGTTGTAGAATGCGTATGAGATTCTAGAATAACTGTGGGGTTGTAGAATGCGTATGAGATTCTAGAATAACTGTGCGGTTGTAGAATGCGTATGAGATTCTAGAATAACTGTGCGGTTGTAGAATGCGTATGAGATTCTAGAATAACTGTGGGGTTGTAGAATGCGTATGAGATTCTAGAATAACTGTGGGGTTGTAGAATGCGTATGAGATTCTAGAATAACTGTGGGGTTGTAGAATGCGTATGAGATTCTAGAATAACTGTGGGGTTGTAGAATGCGTATGAGATTCTAGAATAACTGTGCGGTTGTAGAATGCGTATGAGATTCTAGAATAACTGTGCGGTTGTAGAATGCGTATGAGATTCTAGAATAACTGTGGGGTTGTAGAATGCGTATGAGATTCTAGAATAACTGTGGGGTTGTAGAATGACTGAGGATCTAGAATGTGTGTGGAGTTTATAACCAAATCAGTAGAAACAAGCAGACATAGGGTATTAGGTAAATATCTAATATCTCCATCTGTGTGTGTATGTTTGTCCAGTCTAAGATCCATGCGGCTCGTAGTCTCAGTGAGATAGCCATCGACCTGACAGAGACTGGCACTCTGAAGACATCTAAACTGGCCAACATGGGCAGCAAGGGCAAGATCATCAGTGGCAGCTCTGGCAGTCTGCTCTCCTCAGGTAAGTCTCTCTGCGTGTGGTTGTGTTTGCATGTGTGTCTGTGGCCAGCAGTACCCTTGCCATACTCTCACTCCGTCCAATAATGTGGAGGCGCCTGCCTCTAAATGTAGTGTAGTAGAGGAGAGAGGGATAGAGGTAAGAGAGGACTGTAGGGGAGAAGAGAGGGATGTGAGGGTTAATGTGGTTAGAGAGAGATCTGTGAGAGGAGTCAGTGGTAACTCACCCCTCCACCCCCCTATCTAGGCCAGGCCAGGGGTCTGTGGGAACAGAGTTAGAGAGGGCAGGGCTGTGAATCAACCTTTAAACTTCAGGACAGAAACCCATTATGCTGTTAGCTTCATGTTTTCCCAAGGCTGTTTCCACCAACATGGTGGAAGTGTGAAAGACACACGAAAGCTCAAATAATGTTTGTATTAAAAACTCTACTAGTTTTGAGTGAGGGAGCAAAGGTCGATACACATATGCTGCCAACTGTGTGTGTGTGCAGTGTCAGCTATTTCCAGACACCGCTGACAACTTATGAAATCAATTACTGTGTTTAGAAGGAGTAGTCTCTACAACACAGTTAATCTTTTTCCTCTCTGTCCTGTTTGATATCTGTTTTTATCTCTTGTCCCATTTCTCTTTGTATTTGCCTCTCTATTTCTCCCTGATGTTGTATCTCAGCTATCTCCATATACCCCCTTTTCTCTCTCACCCTCCACATTCAGTGTTTATATCTCTGCTCACACCCTCTGACAGAGACTACCTCTAATACGCACACTCACTCACATATTCCTACAAGGACACACAGTCTCTTCTCACTTTCAACCTCGTCTCCTCAGAGCTGTGTGTGTGTGTGTGTGTGTGTGTGTGTGTGTGTGTGTGTGTGTGTGTGTGTGTGTGTGTGTGTGTGTGTGTGTGTGTGTGTGTGTGTGTGTGTGTGTGTGTGTGTGTGTTAATCTAATGACACGCTGCCTCGCAACAGAATGATGTCATTGATATGTCGCTGTCACTGATATGAGTAGTGCTGTTATGTTAATGTATCTCTGTCACTTTCTCTCTACCGTTTTCGGCAGTGTAGACATTCTGGATCAATCTATCAACAGTACAGGGGGTGTATATGAGTCCTACACAGTAAGGTTATAGTACAAATTACCTCGACTAACCTGTACCCCCGCACATTGACTCGGTACTGTACTACCTGTATATAGCCTCGTTATTGTTATGTAATCTTATTGTGTTACTTTTTATTTTTTACTTTAGTATATTTAGCAAATATTTTCTTAACCCTATTTCTTGAACTGCATTGTTGGTTAAGTAAGTAAGCATTGTAAGTAAGCATTTCACGGTAAGGTCTATCTATACCTGTTGTATTCGGCGCTTGTGACAAATACAATTTGATTTGATAGTAAGTTTGTTTCTTACAGTTTTCTACACTCTGGTCCATGTTCAGTGCTAAGTTCTAAGAGTATCTGTTATCTGTGTGTGTGTTCTGACTGTATCTCTGCTCTGTGTGTGTCTGTGTAGGTTCCCAGGAGTCGGACAGTTCTCAGACAGCTAAGAAAGACATGCTGGCAGCCCTGAGGGCCAGACAGGAGGCTCTGGAGGAGACTCTCAAACAAAGATTAGAGGACCTCAAGAACATCTGTATCAGAGAGGCGGTAAGACACATGCACAAACACACATACATACCAACATCAATGAGTAATGATCAATTAAATGTATTTCTCTCTCCTCTCTCCTGCTCCTCTTCTCTCTCTCTCTCTCACCCTTTCTGTCTCTCTTTCTCTCTCTTTCTCTCTCTCTCTTTCTTTCTCCGTCTCTCCGTCTCTCTAGGAATTGACAGGGAAGCTGCCTAAGGAGTATCCATTGGATCCAGGGGAGGAGCCTCCGACGGTCAGAAGGAAGATTGGCACTGCCTTCAAACTGGACGAACACAAGATCCAGCCGAAAGGAGAGGTCAGAGAAATCTCTCAAACCGTAACTGCCCCTTTAAGATCCAGCCGAAAGGAGAGGTCAGAGAAATCTCTCAAACCGTAACTGCCCCTTTAAGATCCTGCCTAAAGGAGAGGTCAGAGAAATCTCTCAAACCGTAACTGCCCCTTTAAGATCCTGCCTCAAGGAGAGGTTAGAGAAATCTCTCAAACTGTAACTGCCCCTTTAAGATCCTGCCTAAAGGAGAGGTCAGAGAAATCTCTCAAATCGTAACTGCCCCTTTAAGATCCTGCCTCAAGGAGAGGTCAGAGAAATCTCTCAAACCGTAACTGCCCCTTTAAGATCCTGCCTCAAGGAGAGGTTAGAGAAATCTCTCAAACCGTAACTGCCCCTTTAAGATGCTGCCTAAAGGAAAGGTCAGAGAAATCTCTCAAACCGTAACTGCCCCTTTAAGATGCTGCCTAAAGGAAAGGTCAGAGAAATCTCTCAAACCGTAACTGTCCCTTTAAGATGCTGCCTCAAGGAAAGGTCAGAGAAATCTCTCAAACCGTACCTGCCCCTTTAAGATGCTGCCTAAAGGAAAGGTCAGAGAAATCTCTCAAACCGTAACTGCCCCTTTAAGATGCTGCCTCAAGGAAAGGTCAGAGAAATCTCTCAAACCGTACCTGCCCCTTTAAGATGCTGCCTAAAGGAAAGGTCAGAGAAATCTCTCAAACCGTAACTGCCCCTTTAAGATGCTGCCTCAAGGAAAGGTCAGAGAAATCTATCAAACCGTACCTGCCCTAAGTCCACATCTGATCCAACTGTTTCCAGTGGTTCCATTCAGTTCTAGCTAATTGGAGGAGTTCTGTTTGTCTCCCAGTGTAGATAAACTTCCTCATGAACCTGGGGTTATTTAAAGCTGCAATATGTAACTTTTTGGGTGACCCGACCAAATTCACATAGAAATTTGAGTTATAGATCTGTCATTCTCTTTGAAAGCAAGTCTAAAAAGCGGTAAATCTGTTCGTGGTGTGCTATTTCTATGCTTCCTGTTCTTAAGTTTTTACTTTTTCATTTTGTACACCAGCTCATATATTTATGGAAAATATATTTCACAGTGGTTTAGAAGGTACAGTAATTCTCTACACTATATACTTGCATGTTTTGACACAAACTGAAATTACTATTAGAATTTTAGCAACCAGGAAATGGAGGAGCGATATCTGCATAGTGCATCTTTAATAGATATGGTTAGACTTGGGGATGGAGAGTTGATCTTAAATCATTGGTTGAAACAGAAGAGTAACTGGGGCAGTGGCCAAGCCAGCACTTTGAAAAGTTTTGGATCTGCTTTGAAGTTGGTTTGAAGTCATCCTTAATCCCTCTTTCTCTCTCTTCTTCTCTTCTTCTATTGCTGAATCTGTCTGTCTGTTCCTCTATTTTGTGCCTTAGTAGATTTTCCACTGCTTCAGGGCTGACTAAAAATAGCTTGTCTGCTCCGTACCACAGGAAGTGGTGATAGTGGGAGAGAAAGAGTGTGTGTGTGTGTGTGTGTGTGTGTGTGTGTGTGTGTGTGTGTGTGTGTGTGTGTGTGTGTGTGTGTGTGTGTGTGTGTGTGTGTGTGTGTGTGTGTGTGTGTGTGTGTGTGTGTGTGTGTGTGTGTGTGTGCGTGCGTGCATGCGCGTGTCTTGGATTGTATGCATTGAAACGAATCCAGGGTCACAGCATTATGAAACCGCGAGGCTAGCAGGAAGATGTCTCAGGTTTTACACTCGTCAAACCTTGTTACCTCAGAACACACACACACACACACAGAGGTTATTCTGGCAGGGGGGATGTAGAGATTGTTTAGTGAGAGGAATTCCTCCAGGCTGAGGTAGTCTTGTTGACCTGTGTGTGTGAAACAAGCCTAGTGTATTTATCTCTTTATCTTTGTGAGCTGTGATCATATTTACTGTTCTGTTGTGTTTTTCTGAACCCCTGCCCTGGACATAAGGTCACCCACACATGGACCATACATATGTGTGTTATGGGTAGGGGGATGTGTGGTGTGGGTAGGGGGGGTGTTATGGTAGGGGGATGTGTGTTATGGGTAGGGGGATGTGTGTTATGGGTAGGGGATGTGTGTTATGGGGAGGGGGATGTGTGTTATGGGTAGGGGGATGTGTGTTATGGTAGGGGGATGTGTGTTATGGGTAGGGGGATGTGTGTTATGGGTAGGGGGGGGGTGTTATGGTAGGGGATGTGTGTTATGGTAGGGGGATGTGTGTTATTGTAGGGGGATGTGTGTTATGGGTAGGGGGATGTGTGTTATGGGTAGGGGGGGTGTTATGGTAGGGGGATGTGTGTTATGGTAGGGGGATGTGTGTTATGGTTAGGGGATGTGTGTTATGGTAGGGGGATGTGTGTTATGGTAGGAGGATGTGTGTTATGGTAGGGGATGTGTGTTATGGGTAGGAGGATGTGTGTTATGGTAGGGGGATGTGTGTTATGGTAGGAGGATGTGTGTTATGGTAGGAGGATGTGTGTTATGGTAGGGGGATGTGTGTTATGGTAGGAGGATGTGTGTTATGGTAGGGGGATGTGTGTTATGGTAGGGGGATGTGTGTTATGGTAGGAGGATGTGTGTTATGGTAGGAGGATGTGTGTTATGGTAGGGGGATGTGTGTTATGGTAGGAGGATGTGTGTTATGGTAGGGGGATGTGTGTTATGGTAGGGGGATGTGTGTTATGGTAGGAGGATGTGTGTTATGGTTAGGGGATGTGTGTTATGGTAGGGGGATGTGTGTTATGGGTAAGGGGATGTGTGTTATGGTAGGAGGATGTGTGTTATGGTAGGGGGATGTGTGTGTTATGGTAGGGGGATGTGTGTTATGGGTAAGGGGATGTGTGTTATGGTAGGGGGATGTGTGTTATGGGTAAGGGGATGTGTGTTGTGGGTAGGGGGATGTGTGTTGTGGGTAGGGGATGTGTGTTATGGTTAGGGGATGTGTGTTATGGGTAGGGGGATGTGTGTTATGGGTAGGGGATGTGTGTTATGGGTAGGGGGATGTGTGTTCTGGTAGGGGGGTGTGTGTTATAGTAGGGGGATGTGTGTTATGGGTAGGGGATGTGTGTTATGGGTAGGGGATGTGTGTTATGGTAGGAGGATGTGTGTTATGGTAGGAGGATGTGTGTTATGGTAGGGGGATGTGTGTGTTATGGTAGGGGGATGTGTGTTATGGTTAGGGGATGTGTGTTATGGTTAGGGGATGTGTGTTATGGGTAAGGGGATGTGTGTTATGGGTAGGGGATGTGTGTTGTGGGTAGGGGGATGTGTGTTCTGGTAGGGGGATGTGTGTTATAGTAGGTGGAAGTGTGTTATGGTATGCTGGAAGTGTGTTATGGGTATGGAGGAAGTGTGTTATGGGTAGGGGGGGTGTTATGGTAGGGGGATGTGTGTTATGGGTAGGGAGGGGGGTGTTATGGTAGGGGGATGTGTGTTGTGGGTAGGGGGATGTGTGTTATAGTAGGATGTGTGTTATGGGTAGGGGATGTGTGTTATGGTAGGGGTGTGTGTGTGTTATGGTAGGGGGATGTGTGTTATGGTAGGGGCTGTGTGTTATGGGTAGGGGGATGTGTGTTATGGTAGGGGGATGTGTGTTATGGTAGGGGGATGTGTGTTATGGGTAGGGGGATGTGTGTTATGGGTAGGGGGATGTGTGTTATGGTAGGGGGATGTGTGTTATAGTAGGGGGATGTGTGTTATGGTAGGGGGATGTGTGTTATAGTAGGGGGATGTGTGTTATAGTAGGGGGATGTGTGTTATAGTAGGGAGGAAGTGTGTTATGGGTAGGGAGGAAGTGTGTTATGGGTAGGGAGGAAGTGTGTTATGGGTAGGGAGGAAGTGTGTTATGGGTAGGGAGGAAGTGTGTTATGGGTAGGGAGGAAGTGTGTTATGGTAGGAGGAAGTGTGTTATGGGTAGGGGGATGTGTGTTATGGTAGGGGGATGTGTGTTATGGGTAGGGGCTGTGTGTTATGGGTAGGGGGATGTGTGTTATAGTAGGGGGATGTGTGTTATGGTAGATGGATGTGTGTTATGGGTAGGGGCTGTGTGTTATGGGTAGGGGGATGTGTGTTATGGGTAGGGGGATGTTTGTTATGGTAGGGGGATGTGTGTTATGGGTAGGGGGATGTGTGTTATGGGTAGGGGGATGTGTGTTATGGTAGGGGGATGTGTGTTATGGTAGGGGGATGTGTGTGTTATGGGTAGGGGGATGTGTGTTATGGTAGGGGGATGTGTGTGTTATGGTAGGGGGATGTGTGTTATGGTAGGGGGATGTGTGTTATGGTAGGAGGATGTGTGTTATGGTAGGGGGATGTGTGTTATGGGTAAGGGGATGTGTGTTATGGGTAGGGGGATGTGTGTTCTGGTAGGGGGATGTGTGTTATGGGTAGGGGGATGTGTGTTGTGGGTAGGGGGATGTGTGTTATAGTAGGGGGATGTGTGTTATGGTAGGGGGATGTGTGTTATAGTAGGGGGATGTGTGTTATGGGTAGGGGGATGTGTGTTATGGGTAGGGGGATGTGTGTTATAGTAGGGGGATGTGTGTTATGGTTAGGGGATGTGTGTTATGGTAGGGGGATGTGTGTTATGGGTAGGGGCTGTGTGTTATGGGTAGGGGGATGTGTGTTATGGTAGGGGGATGTGTGTTATGGGTAGGGGGATGTGTGTTATGGTAGGGGGATGTGTGTTATAGTAGGGGGATGTGTGTTATGGTAGGGGGATGTGTGTTATAGTAGGGGGATGTGTGTTATAGTAGGGGGATGTGTGTTATAGTAGGGGGATATGTGTTATGGTAGGGGGATATGTGTTATAGTAGGGGGATGTGTGTTATGGTAGGGGGATGTGTGTTATAGTAGGGGGATGTGTGTTATAGTAGGGGGATGTGTGTTATAGTAGGGGGATGTGTGTTATGGTTAGGGGGATGTGTGTTATGGGTAGGGGGGGGGTGTTATGGTAGGGGGATGTGTGTTATGGGTAGGGGGATGTGTGTTATGGGTAGGGGGATGTGTGTTATAGTAGGGGGATGTGTGTTATGGTAGGGGCTGTGTGTTATGGTAGGGGGATGTGTGTTATGGTAGGGGGATGTGTGTTATGGTAGGAGGATGTGTGTTATGGTAGGGGGATGTGTGTTATGGGTAGGGGCTGTGTGTTATGGGTAGGGGGATGTGTGTTATAGTAGGGGGATGTGTGTTATGGTAGATGGATGTGTGTTATGGGTAGGGGCTGTGTGTTATGGGTAGGGGGATGTGTGTTATGGGTAGGGGATGTGTGTTATGGTAGGGGGATGTGTGTTATGGTAGGAGGATGTGTGTTATGGGTAGGGGATGTGTGTTATGGGTAGGGGATGTGTGTTATGGGTAGGGGGATGTGTGTTATGGGTAGGGGGATGTGTGTTATGGGTGGGGGGGGGTGTTATGGTAGGGGGATGTGTGTTATGGGTAGGGGATGTGTGTTATGGGTAGGGGATGTGTGTTATGGGTAGGGGGATGTGTGTTATGGGTAGGGGGATGTGTGTTATGGGTGGGGGGGGGTGTTATGGTAGGGGGATGTGTGTTATGGTAGGGAGATGTGTGTTATGGGTAGGGGGTGTGTGTTATGGGTAGGGGGATGTGTGTTATGGTAGGGGGGTGTGTGTTATGGTAGGGGGATGTGTGTGTTATGGTTAGGGGGATGTGTGTTATGGTAGGGGGATGTGTGTTATGGTAGGAGGATGTGTGTTATGGTAGGGGGATGTGTGTTATGGGTAGGGGGATGTGTGTTATGGTAGGGGGATGTGTGTTATGGTAGGAGGATGTGTGTTATGGTAGGGGGATGTGTGTTATGGGTAGGGGATGTGTGTTATGGTAGGGGGGTGTGTGTTATGGTAGGGGGATGTGTGTGTTATGGTTAGGGGGATGTGTGTTATGGTAGGGGGATGTGTGTTATGGTAGGAGGATGTGTGTTATGGTAGGGGGATGTGTGTTATGGTAGGGGGATGTGTGTTATGGTAGGGGGATGTGTGTTATGGTAGGGGGATGTGTGTTCTGGTAGGGGGATGTGTGTTATGGGTAGGGGGATGTGTGTTATAGTAGGGGGATGTGTGTTATGGTAGGGGGATGTGTGTTATGGTTAGGGGATGTGTGTTATAGTAGGGGGGTGTGTGTTATGGTAGGGGGATGTGTGTTATGGTAGGGGGATGTGTGTTATGGTTAGGGGATGTGTGTTATGGTTAGGGGATGTGTGTTATGGTAGGGGGATGTGTGTTATGGTAAGAATGTTTGTTATGGTTAGGGGATGTGTGTTATGGTTAGGGGATGTGTGTTGTGGTTAGGGTATGTGTGTTATGGTAGGGGGCCGTGTGTTATGGTAGGGGGATGTGTGTTCTGGTAGGGGGGTGTGTGTTATGTTAGGGGGATGTGTGTTCTGGTAGGGGGGGGGGGGGTGTTATGATAGGGGGATGTGTGTTATGTTAGGGGGATGTGTGTTAAGGTTAGGGGATGTGTGTTATGGTAGGGGGATGTGTGTTATGGTAGGGGGCTGTGTGTTATGGTAGGGGGATGTGTGTTCTGGTAGGGGGATGTGTGTTATGGGTAGGGGGATGTGTGTTATGTTAGGGGGATGTGTGTTATGGTGGGGGGGTGTTATGGGTAAGTGGCTGTGTGTTATGGGTAAGTGGATGTGTGTTATGGGTAAGGGGATGTGTGTTATGGGTAAGGGGATGTGTGTTATGGGTAGGGGAAGTTGGGGAGCGAACATGAGGTCTCATAGGAGATGGTGAGGAGGAGGGTGGTGAGGGGGTGAATTTTGGGAGAACTGGGGTCTGAGGAAGCTATCCAAGGCTGGGGGAGGTATGGAGGTGAGGGGGGAGAGTTAGGGGGAGTTGGGGGTGTTTTAGGGATTCTCATGGGAGGCAAGGCTGGGCTGGGAAAGTGTGGGGGAGGAAGGAAGATAGATGGTTTCCTCATTGTGTTTGTACTGGCCTGGGAACATGCTTTAAGTTATTGGTGGATGTGAGTGACTCATGTCTGAGTATGTGTGTCTGAGTGTGTGTGCATGTGTATCATCACTTGTGTGTGTGTTTGTGTGTGTGTGCATGTGTCACACTTCCTAACCCTTGTGTGTGTGTCTCTCTCTCAACAGGAGGAGGAGCTAGAGCGTCTAGAAAGGGAGTTTGCCATCCAATCCCAGATCACGGAGGCTGCGAGGCGTCTGGCCAGCGATCCGCACGTGAGCAGTAAGAAGCTGAAAAAACAGAGGAAGACGTCGTACCTGAATGCGCTGAAGAAACTCCAGGAGATAGAGAACGCCATCAACGAACACCGTGTCCGCTCTGGGAAGAAACCCACGCAACGCGCTTCGCTTATCATAGAGGGTGAGACTACACACATGCTGAGAGAATCGCTTATAAGAACCACATCGCGTAATAAAGAGGGTGAGACCAGGCACACACACAATAACAAATTCACATTCACAAACACACACTCACATACACACACAGACACATGGCAAGAAGTGCTCATGAACATGAATTGAAACACACCTACTTCACCTTAACTAATGCCATAGTGAAAGTGTTTTCCTCTGTTCTTCTCTCCCACAGAGGCCAACATCGGCTCAGAGGACAGCTCTCTGTCTGACGCTCTGGTCCTAGACGACGGTATGTCTCTCTCTCTCTCTGTCTGACGCTCTGGTCCTAGACGACGGTATGTCTCTCTCTCTCTCTGTCTGACGCTCTGGTCCTAGACGACGGTATGTCTCTCTCTCTCTGTCTGACGCTCTGGTCCTAGACGACGGTATGTCTCTCTCTCTCTCTCTGTCTGACACTCTGGTCCTAGACGACGGTATGTCTCTCTCTCTCTCTGTCTGACGCTCTGGTCCTAGACGGTATGTCTCTCTCTCTCTCTCTGTCTGATGCTCTGGTCCTAGACGACGGTATGTCTCTCTCTCTCTGTCTGACGCTCTGGTCCTAGACGACGGTATGTCTCTCTCTCTCTGTCTGACGCTCTGGTCCTAGATGACGGTATGTCTCTCTCTCTCTCTGTCTGACGCTCTGGTCCTGGACGACGGTATGTCTCTCTCTCTCTCTGTCTGACGCTCTGGTCCTAGACGACGGTATGTCTCTCTCTCTCTCTGTCTGACGCTCTGGTCCTAGACGACGGTATGTCTCTCTCTCTCTCTGTCTGACGCTCTGGTCCTAGACGACGGTATGTCTCTCTCTCTCTCTGTCTGACGCTCTGGTCCTAGACGACGGTATGTCTCTCTCTCTCTCTGTCTGACGCTCTGGTCCTAGACGACGGTATGTCTCTCTCTCTCTCTGTCTGACGCTCTGGTCCTAGACGACGGTATGTCTCTCTCTCTCTCTCTGTCTGACGCTCTGGTCCTAGACGACGGTATGTCTCTCTCTCTCTCTGTCTGACGCTCTGGTCCTAGACGACGGTATGTCTCTCTCTCTCTCTGTCTGACGCTCTGGTCCTAGACGACGGTATGTCTCTCTCTCTGTCTGACGCTCTGGTCCTAGACGACGGTATGTCTCTCTCTCTCTCTGTCTGACGCTCTGGTCCTAGACGACGGTATGTCTCTCTCTCTCTCTCTCTGTCTGACGCTCTGGTCCTAGACGACGGTATGTCTCTCTCTCTCTCTGTCTGACGCTCTGGTCCTAGACGACGGTATGTCTCTCTCTCTCTCTGTCTGACGCTCTGGTCCTAGACGACGGTATGTCTCTCTCTCTCTGTCTGACGCTCTGGTCCTAGACGACTGTATGTCTCTCTCTCTGTCTGACGCTCTGGTCATAGACAACGGTATGTCTCTCTCTCTCTCTGTCTGACGCTCTGGTCCTAGACGATGGTATGTCTCTCTCTCTCTCTCTGTCTGACGCTCTGGTCATAGACAACGGTATGTCTCTCTCTCTCTCTGTCTGACGCTCTGGTCCTAGACGACGGTATGTCTCTCTCTCTCTCTGTCTGACGCTCTGGTCCTAGACGACGGTATGTCTCTCTCTCTCTCTCTCTCTGTCTGACGCTCTGGTCCTAGATGACAGTATGTCTCTCTCTCTCTGTCTGACGCTCTGGTCCTAGACGACGGTATGTCTCTCTCTCTGTGTCTGATGCTCTGGTCCTAGACGACGGTATGTCTCTCTCTCTCTCTGTCTGACGCTCTGGTCCTAGATGACGGTATGTCTCTCTCTCTCTCTGTCTGACGCTCTGGTCCTAGACGACGGTATGTCTCTCTCTCTCTCTGTCTGACGCTCTGGTCCTAGACGACGGTATGTCTCTCTCTCTCTCTCTCGGCACTAAAATACATCTAAAAGTTCATCAGTGTCTTTCTAATTGGGACTAATCAGTGATCCATCAATCTAACCAAACCCTATCTCCTCTCGCTCTATCAGATGACCCCCAGATGACAGGGACCCCCACCTTCTCTCCGGCAGCGTCTCCCCATAAGGGCCTCCCTCCCCGGCCTCCCTCCCACAGCCGGCCCCCTCCCCCCCAGTCTCTAGATGGCCTCAGCCACCTGCACTACTCCCACTCCGAATACGACAAGTCCCCCATCAAACCCAAGATGTGGAGCGAGTCCTCGCTGGACGAACCCTATGAGAGGGTCAAGAAACGCTCTTCACACTCCAAGTGAGAGGTCAACTCTGTTGCCATGATGATATATCTATACTGGGGTCGTGGGGCATGTGATAGTTGGTTGAATGATAGTATAATGCTTCTACACCTGCATTGCTTGCTGTTTGGGGTTTTAGGCTGGGTTTCTGTACAGCACTTTGAGATATCAGCTGATGTAAGAAGGGCTATATAAATACATTTGATTTGATTTGATTTGATGAATGATTAGAAGATAGCAACAGTAATGTTAAGGTTTTCTAAGGACTCTGTCTCTCCCTGTCCAGTCACAGGCGGTTACCCGGCTCTGGTAGTTGTGCGGAGGCAGGAGGCAGTAACTCTCTGCAGAGTAGCCCCATCAGGAGTGTTCCTCACTGGAGCCCCCAGTCCAGCATGCCCTCCACCCCCGACCTGAGGACCAGGACACCTCACTACGTACACTCCACCAGGTAACCACCAGATAACCTCAAAATAACCTTCAGAAAACTACCGCGCTATGGTCACCTCACTAGGTCAAAGTCACAACCATACTGTAACCTCTCTCTCCATCTTTCCCTTCCTCTCTCCATCTCTCGCTCTGCATCTCTCTCCCTCCACCAGGTCTGTGGACATCAGTCCCACCCATCTTCACAGTCTGGTTCAGCACTTTAGGAACCGCAGCTCCAGCCTGGAATCTCAGGGCAAGCTGCTGGCCTCTGACCCCGACACACACACTCACACACACACCCTGGGAGCCCCGGGCAGCCCAGACATCTTCCTGGCCCCGGGGACTCGCAGCTCCAATGGCTCTGACCCGCTGGACGACTGTTCGTCCTGTACCTCCCAGAGCAGCTCAGAACACTACTATCCTGGGGTAGCTCCAGGCTCCAACCCAAACTACTCCACCCTAGGAGAGGACTCCCCTTCCAAAGCCAGGCAGAGACAGAGACAGAGACAGAGGCACAGGTTAGTACAGCAGAGGTGGGTGTGTCCAGAGACTGACTTTAGGCTTGTTTAGCAGAGGAGTTGTTTCTATGTTTAATATGTATGTTAACCTCCTCTCTCTCTCCAGGTCTGCAGGTCACCTTGGTTCCTCTAACTCTGGCTCCATGCCCAACCTTGCAGCCAAGAACGGTTCAGGGTGCGGTGGTACGGGGGGGGCAGGGACTGGGTCAGGGCAGCACGGGGTGTACCTCCACAGCCAGAGCCAGCCCTCGTCCCAGTACCGGATTAAAGAGTACCCCCTGTACGTAGAGGGCAGCCCCAACCCGGTGGTGGTGCGCAGCCTGGAGAGTGACCAGGAGGGCCACTACAGCGTCAAGGCCCAGTTCAAAACATCCAGCTCCTACACAGCCGGGGGCCTCTACAAGGAGACCTGGGGGGGCGAGGAGGGGGGAGAGGGGAGCAGCAGACTCACCCCGTCCCGCTCCCAGATCGTACGGACTCCCTCACTGGGTCGAGAGGGGGGAGGAGGGGGGAGGGCGGTGGTGACAGATGAGTTGAGGTGTTGGTACCAGCGCTCTACGGGCAGTGTAAAGGAGAGGAGTCACTCCGGCTCCAACACGTCGGACAGCGGCTCGCTGCAAGGCACACTGGGACTCGGACGAGGGAGCAGGGTGGGGACGCTCGCCAAGGGATCACCAGGTGGGTGATAACACACACACGTAGACCCGTTTATGTTCTAAGCTAGGCTTGAATCTGGTAGGATAGTTAGAGATTTGATTGGGTCAGGCATTGTAAAGGACAGATATATATATACACACACACAGTTGAAGACGGAAGTTTACATACACTTAGCTTATAGTCATTAAAACTAATTTGTCAACCACTCCACAAATTTCGTGTTAACAAACTATAGTTTTGGCAAGTCAGTTAGGACATCTACTTCGTGCAAGACACAAGTAATATTTCCAACAATTGTTTACAGACAGATTATTTCACTTATAATTCACTGTATCACAATTCCAGTGGTTGAGGAGGTTAAATACACTAAGTTAACTGTGTCTTTAAACAGCTTGGAAAATTCCAGAAAATGATGTCATGGCTTTAGAAGCTTCTGATAGGCTAAATGACATAATTTGAGTCAATTGGAGGTGTACCTGTGGATGTATTTCAAGGCCTACCATCAAACTCACCGCCTCTTTGCTTGACATCATGGGAAAATCAAAAGAAATCAGCCAAGACCTCAGAAAAAAAATTGTAGACCTCCACAAGTCTGGTTCATTCTTGGGAGCAATTTCCAAACGCCTGAAGGTACCACGTTCATCTGTACAAACAATACTACGCAAGTGTAAACACCATGGGACCACGCAGCCGTCATACCGCTCAGGAAGGAGACGTGTTCTGTCTCCTTGAGATGAACGCACTGTGGTGCGAAAAGTGCAAATCAATCCCAGAACAACAGCAAAGGACCTTGTGAAGATGCTGGAGGAAACAGGTACAAAAGTATCTATATCCACAGTAAAACGAGTCCTATATCGACATAACCTGAAAGGCCGCTCAGCAAGGAAGAAGCCACTGCTCCAAAATCGTCAATAAAAAGCCAGACTAGGGTTTGCAACTGCACATAGGGACAAAGATCGTACTTTTTGGAGAAATGTCCTCTGGTTTGATGAAACAAAAATAGAACTGTTTGGCCATAATGACCATCATTATGTTTGGAGTAAAAAGGGGGAGGCTTGCAAGCCGAAGAACACCATCCCAACTGTGAAGCACGGCGTTGGCAGCATCATGTTGTGGGGGTGCTTTGCTGCAGGAGGGACTGGTGCACTTCACAAAATAGATTGCATCATGAGGAAAGAAAATGATGTGGATATATTGAAGCAACATCTCAAGACATCAGTCAGGAAGTTAAAGCTTGGTCGCAAATGGGTCTTCCAAATGGACAGTGACCCCAAGCATACTTCCAAAGTTGTGGCAAAATGGCTTAAGGACAACAAAGTCAAGGTATTGGAGTGGCCATCACAAAGCCCTGACCTCAATCCTATAGAAAGTTTGTGGGCAGAACTGAAAAAGCATGTGTGAGCAAGGAGGCATACAAACCTGACTCAATTACACCAGCTCTGTCAGGAGGAATGGGCCAAAATTCACCCAAATTATTGTTGGAAGCTTGTGGAAGGCTCCCCGAAACGTTTGACACAAGTTAAACAATGTCAAGGCAATGCTACCAAATACTAATTGAGTGTATGTAAACTTCTGACCCACTGGGAATGTGAAGAAATAAAAGAAAGAAAATAAATAAATAAAAGCTGAAATAAATCTTTCTCTCTACTATTATTCTGACATTCCACATTCTTAATACAAAGTGGTGATCCTAACTGACCTAAGACAGGGAGTTTTTACTAGGATTAATTATCAGGAATTGTGAAAAACTGAGTTTAAATGTATTTGGCTAAGGTGTATGTAAACTTCCAACAACTGTATATACACACTACCGTTCAAAAGTCACTTAGAAATGTCAAAATACCAGTCTTAACGTCAACAGTGAAGTGTCGATTCCGGGATGCTGGCCTTCTAGGCAGAGTTCCTCTGTCCACTGTCTGTGTTATTTTGCCCATCTTAATCTTTTCTTTTTATTGGCCATTCTGAGATATGGCTTTTTCTTTGCAACTCTGCCTAGAAGGCCAGCATCCCGGAGTCGCCTCTGCACTGTTGACATTGAGACTGGTGTTTTGTGGGTACTATTTAATGAAGCTGCCAGTTGAGGACTTGTGATGCATCTGTTTCTCAAACTAGACAAACTTTTGAATGGTAGTGTATATTCTTTACAGAATAGTTAGTTCATGAAAGAACATTGGAGAGGCTGATGTTCATCAGAGTGTGTGTGAATGAGAGTAAAGCGATCCCTGAACCAAATGGAGCTTGTTAGTCATGTTATTCACAGTGGGGCATAGCTGGGATAACACAGCCCTTGACCACCTATTGACGTGTGTGTGTGTATAACTGTATGTCTCTCTGTACTTCAGCGTCCCCTCACAGCCCGAGGAGTGGGACTCCCTCTAGTGAACAGGCCGCAACACCCACGCCCCCCTGCAGCCCACAACACATCCTCAACTGGCAGAGCGGGTACGACACACACATGCACGCGCATGACAGACACACAGACAAACAGCACACACACATGCACACAACAATACATCATTTGCAGAGTGATATATAACGTGTTTGGGGTTAAAGACCAGGCACTCAGGATCCTAATCCTATTTGACATTTAATCCTGGGTTAAAGGTTAAAGGCTTTGGCTCCTGTATTGCAATTCACAGGACAGAGTCTACATCCTCACAAAATATATTCAGCATCTACGCTTCTCTTTACAACCTCTATAACCTCTGCCTTACCAACCCCTAACCTTTGTCCTTCTCCGGCACGGTACTCTGTCTAGCTACTGATCACACGGCTGTCTTGTCTTCCTAAAGGACTAACTGATTTGTTAACTTATCTTTCCTCTCTTTCACTCTTCTCTATTTTTCCTTCTCATTCCATCTCTCTTCATCTTTCTCCCTCTCTCCCTCTCACTCCCTCTCCTCCTGTACTAACCTCTCTGCTGTCTGTCTGTCTGTCTGTCTGTCTGTCTGTCTGTCTGTCTGTCTGTCTGTCTGTCTGTCTGTCTGTCTGTCTGTCTGTCTGTCTGTCTGTCTGTCTGTCTGTCTGTCTGTCTGTCTGTCTGTCTGTCTGTGTTTCCTGGTTTAGCGGTACAGCAGACAGCTCTCCTACTGAAGACGTGTGTCAGTCTCCCACTCAGCCCAGCTCTGACGCATAGAGGTACTATCTGTCTGCCAGGACTCTCCCCGAACACAGACCTAGAAATACAACAAATATACCAGAGAACTACAGAACAACAATTGAGAACCATAGACCATAAAAACAACCCATACTGTCGGTCTGGACACTCCTAGACTTCCAGGACATAGAAACAAACCCGATAGAATAAATCCTGGCACCTAGACCAGAGACATAGAAACAGAAACTCAAATAGATCAGGGGCATAGAAATAGATCCCCTTGACTAGGTATGTAGAGACAGAACCTGAACTAGATCAAAGGTGTAGAAATAGAATCTGTTTTCTAGATTCTTAGTTTTGTACCAAATGCTGAGTTGAATAGGCTCTTCCCGTTTCCAATCCTTTCTAATTGCAAGTTTGGGAATGGTGTCTGTTCTATCTGCTCTGTTTCTATGACTGTAACTGGACTCTGCATGTCTGCTGTGTGTGGCTGCTCTCTAAAGCAGGCCTTAAGACTCATCTTTATCGGCTGGCCTACCCTTCCTCCTAGACTTTGATTGTTGCTTTTATGATATGGTTATACGTATATTTGCTTTAGTAAAACAAAAACAATAATTTTATTTCATGAGATTATTCTTGTAGAATTAAAAGCGCTTCACAAATGTAATGTATTATTATTATTATTACTACAGTAAATCCTAACCCTCACTCTGTACTCTATTACCAGCCCTAATTGAACTTGAACTTAGTCAACTCAATAGCGTTTCTCACTGTTGACTTCTCCGAGGCGTGTGCTCTCATTCAGTCCCCCTCAAAGATTGTTAAGCAGTAGCCACAGGGAGTATCCAAAATAATACCAGTTCATTCATTCTAAAACCACGAAGGGGAGTGAAAGATTGGACACTGCGGGTAGCGAGCGGAGAAACAGAAATGCACTCTAGTCACCTACTGTAGTTTTAGACTAGTACACTAACAGGACGTGTGTCTTGCCATAGAGACAGCAATATAGGAGGAGTGATTGGCCAGTTTGGAAGGAGGCCTGAAAAGAGGGAAAGGCCTTATGGATTGTACACATTGTTTTCACAAAAGCTTTAGATCTCGACAAAGACAGTAACCATCAGAGCAATGAGACCAAAACGACACAAACCAATCAAGTTCATTGATCATAACGGTTTGTTACAGTCCTTGATTCAGACCTCCGCTTGATGAAGAAGTACCCAACGGTTTTACTAAGCAAAGAAAACAATAACTTCTGTAGATTTTGTGGAAGCAAAGTGCATAAGCCATCAGTCCTCTCCTTATTTCCATAATTAAAAATGGTATTCCCGCTCTCTTTCTCTCGCTCTCTCTCTCGCTCTCTCTGTCTGCAGGTCATTCAATGATAGTTGTTTTCTCAGCAGTCCTCTGTGTTCAGAGCTGGCAGATGTCCAGTGGTACGGACACGACAAGGCCAAACCTGGAACCCTGGTCTGACCTACTGACCACCACCCAACACCTACTGACCCTCAACACTGACCCTTACTGCCTCCACCAACCTCTCCTCTAGCCCTGACTAGACTGGCCTCATCATGGACAGGAAACCCTCCATCCCTCCCTTTGTCCATCTTTCCCTTTATCATTTGATGTGCATATCAAGCTTGGTTGAGCTGGGGTTTATAGGAAGGACATACCCAACTGGGCAGGACTATTG
Source organism: Salvelinus namaycush (assembly GCF_016432855.1). Lineage (NCBI taxonomy): Eukaryota > Metazoa > Chordata > Actinopteri > Salmoniformes > Salmonidae > Salvelinus > Salvelinus namaycush. Next base: position 33,892,552 of record NC_052315.1, read on the forward strand.
CTGTGGAACAGCCAAACAGAGCCGCTGAATGATCGTGAACTCTGACCTTTAATCCCTGACCCTGCTTCAGTCTGAGCCCCAGGGAGACCAGGAGTGGGAAAGGGGGGAGGTGGGGGGGAAAGAGCACACACACAACCTCCTGCCCAGACTACACGACCCTCAGGCCCTGACTTATATCTACCCCTGACCCCAGTGTGTTGCCAGTCAATCAGAGGATACCTGCAAGATGAAATGTGTTTTGGCTCAAATTCTGGGCCTGTGTGTGTACGCTGGATCTGCTAGGTTAATTTAATTGTTGAAGTCTTTGTTTATTTCTCTGTATCGTTTTGTACAAAAAAATGAAAATATTGCTTGGGAGAGACTCAATTACTTTTTCACCCTTTAGGAAAATTGCAGAGCAGATTATTGGAGAATTCTAGATCATCTGAAAGACAAAAGACAAACGTACAAACATTCCCAACAATTATAATCCCAATCCCAACTATCTATCCCACAACCAAAGATCCACCTGACTGACCAATGGCACCAGTCCCATGGACACACTGGGAACACTGGTTTATCATACTGGAAGTTACACCCCACATACTGGGAGTTCTCAGAGGAACTGAAAGACTGGTCAATTCTACTGGGATCCTGCTGGGAGTTCTGAGCACATCTATTGGGATGTCAGTCATCTGAATTGGGAGTGTACAACAGCCAGCCAGACTGATCGACTAGTCTCTGGTACTGGGACGATCCACACTGCTACTGAGCAGTGAGCTCCTAGACTTGGATGTTTTGCCACTATGCTGGGGCACTGTGCTCAGCTGTACTGGGAGATTATGGGCGGACTGGGGGCCCTGCACAGCCAGACCCCAGACAGACAGGGACAGACTGGGGGCCCTGCACAGCCAGACCAGAGACAGACAGGGACGGAATGGGGGCCCTACACAGCCAGACCAGAGACAGACAGGGACAGACTGGGGGCCACAGACACTTCTTCAGGGTTTGGGTCCTGGAGAGCCAGAATATGCTAGGAATCTCTTGCTTAAAGCTAATGTCTTGAGTTTGGGTGAAACTGTAGCTATGTGTGTAGTAGTTTTGGGTTGAATTGGAATTAAGACCACATGTAGTTTTGTGGGTTTATATCCAAACATATCTACAGGCTTTCGGTGGTCTATTTCATCTGGCTCCTCCCCTTCATTTGACTTTCTGGTGAGAGGTGAACGCTGATTGGATGTTTAGGGCTGTGTGGAGCTGTCAATCAAACAGTTGTAGCGAAGGGCACACACCTCCCTCACTGTCGAGCTGTGCATATGATGAGATTGGTGAGATACTAAACACTTCTCCATGCGTTGTGACATCATATACCTGACTGTCTGTGCAGTCCTGTGTTAAAAACGGGATGCAACCCATGTTTAAGGACCAGTCTGTCTGTGTGACGTCAATCTGTCAGTCTGTCTGTCTGTCCAACCCCAAGATTGGTCATTGTCTCAGACACCAGTGTATTATATTTGTGGGTTCATATTTAGATAAAGCATGAGACCTGTAAACTCCAGAGGGTCCTCATTTGTACAGGTCATTATCTCAGGCTATACTCTCTCTGCCTAATATCTATCAACCGGTCAGAACACACACACATCTTGTGTGTGGACTCACTCACACACATTATTTTCTCAGTGGTGCCATCTATGTCTGTACTCTAACCCAGCACTGAAGACCAGGGGCGCTACTTTCACTGGGGGGGACACGGGGGGGACACATTCTGAAATTCCATTTGTCACAGTTTTATCATTGGAATGTGATACAAAACTAGGCAAGGGTGTGCTTTAGGACCATGCGGACGCCTTCGAGCGGTCGGGTAGACTGTTTGGAATGTTAATAATAATAATAATATGTCCCCCCCACTTCTTAAACCAAAGTCGCGCCCCTGCTGAAAACAGCCGCTCACTAAAACTACAAACCATATAACTACAAATCCCACAGGGCCCAGTTCCTAGTCTAGCAGAGGAAGTGTCTGCTGTATAGAGAAAGTGTCTGCTGTATAGAGATCCTGCTTCCCAGAGCCAAATGAACAGCAGGAAGAGGTTTATACACCAATCAGAGAGATGTTAAGTATTCAATCTAAGTTTTGATACCAGAGCTCAACATACACAGTTAAACACAATATATGAAAACTATGGGCTCCCGAGTGGCGCGGCGGTCTAAGACACTGCATCTCAGTGCAAGAGGTGTCGCTACAGTCCCTGGTTTGAATCCAGGCTGTATCACATCCGGCCATGATTGGGAGTTCCATAGGGTGGTGCACAATTGGCCCGGGGTAGGCCGTCATTGTAAATAAGAATTTCTTCTTAACTGACTTGCCTAGTTGTTTTATATATAAACTATAGGCCTATAATATACAGAACCAGTTTTCATCTAGTTCTCCTTCTGACTTTTTGATACATATAAGGGGATTAAGAACATCTGCATAACAACACATTCATGGTGTAAGAGTAAATCCAGACTTAATATAAAAAACACACACACATCTAGTATCGAAATAATGTCATACCAGAATCAAACAGGGTGTTTATATTATTGTGCTTCTATTACTACACTGAACAAAAATATAAATACAACATGTAAAGTGTTGGTTCCTTGTTTCATGAGCTGAAATAAAAGATCCCAGAAATGTTCCATATGCACAAAAAGCTTATTTCTCTCAAATTTTGTGCACAAATTTGTTTACATCCCTGTTCGTGAGCATTTCTCCTTTGCTATGAAAATCCATCCACCTGACAGGTGTGGCATATCAAGAAGCTGATTAAACAGCATGACCATTACACAGGTGCACCTTGTGCTGGGGACAATAAAAGGCCACTCTAAAATGTGTAATTTTGTCACACAACACAATGCCACAGATGTTTCAAGTTTTGAGGGAGCATTCAATTGGCATGCTGAATGCAGGAATGTCCACCAGCACTGTTGCCAGATAATTTTATGTTCATTTCTCTACGATAAGCCGCTTCCAACGTTGTTTTAGAGAATCTGGCGGCACGTCCAACTGGCCTCACAACCGCAGACCACGTGTATGGCGTCTTATGGGAAAGCAGTTTGCTGATGTCATTATTGTGAACAGAGTGCCCCATGGGGGCGGTGAGATTATGGTATGGGAAGGCATAAACTACGGATAACGAACACAATTGCATTTTATCAATGGTAATTTAAATGCACAGAGATCCCGTGACGAGATCCTGAGGCCCATTGTCGTGCCATTCATCCACCGCCATCACCTCATGTTTCAGCATGACAATGCACGGCCCAGTGTGGCACAGATCTGTACACAATTCCTGGAAGCTGAATATGTCCCAGTTCTTCCATGGCCTGCCTACTCACCAAATATGTCACCCATTGAGAATGTTTGGGATGCGCTGGATCGACGTGTATGACAGAGTGTTCCAGTTCCCGCCAATATCCAGCAACATCGCACATCCATTGAAGAGGAGTGGGACAACATTCAAAGGCCACAATCAACAGCCTGTTCAACTCTATGTTAAGGAGATGTGTTGCGCTGCTTGTGGCAAATGCTGGTCACACCAGATACTGACTTGTTTTCTGATCCACGCCCATACCTTTTTTTTAAGATGTCTGTGACCAACAAATGCACATCTGTATTCCCAGTCATGTGAAATGAATAGATTAGGACCTAATGCATTTATTTCAATGGGCTAATTTCCTTATATGAACTGTAACTCAGTAAAATCTTTGAAATTGTTGCATGTTGCATTTATATTTTTGTTCAGTATAGATGATGTCATCAATGAACTCTGAACTTTGACATTGGTTTAGTAAGTGAGGCCATCAGCGTATCCCGCGGTAACAGGGCTGTGACACACCGAGAACTTATAGCCATACCCTTGAACCCCTACATTTAATTTCTAGATTCCATACACCTCTTGCTTATGTAGACCGACACATAGACCAACTCTTGTTACAAGCAAATTCTAAAACAAGTATTTTAAAGCACACCTTATGGTTTTGTACTGGGGAAAAGAAACCTTTGCCTAACATTGTTGTAATGCTGTAAGTGGACAGTCGTTATTGTGTGTACAAAAACCCAAACAAAACAATTAATTGCGGTCCTCAAGCACATGTATGCCTGTGCTTTGTACAGGGTTTATATCCTCCATTGAATCTAAAAAAACACAAATATAAAACATGGTTTAAAGGTTGCACAAAAATCTTACCCTGTCAGATTAGTTGAACTTGTACCATGCAGCATGGTGGACCTAAAATTCCTTCCGTTTGTAGTAGTTTTACGGCCCCCTCCCCAACCCTGCCACACTGCAAGGTGTCCTGGTAAAATGCTGTGTTTTTTATGAACATTGACCTCTCCTGTAGTTCACCTCCTTAGAATCACTGGGGAACTGCATTCTGCCATCAGCTATGCTATGCTAAGGCTTGTTAGCCTGTCCATTCCCACTGAATGAGCCACCTCTGCTAGCTCACACCATACCATGCATGCTCCGTGGTTCCCGAAACAAACAAAAATGAACAAATATACCCAAAACATGAGCAGTTCATGTGGTAAGACCATCCCTCTCCCCTCACCTTTTCCTCCTAAACAGAGAAGCATTCCTGTATCCATGACAACACCCAGTTTGACCTTTGACTCCTAACCCCTGTGGTAATCTCTGACCTCTGAGCCCAATGTGACGCTGTGTGTTGTACCCTCTTCTATAGCCCCCCCTACGCCCATACTGTCTGTACCCCCTACGCCCATACTGTCTGTACCCCCTACGCCCATACTGTCTGTACTCCCTACGCCCATACTGTCTGTACTCCCTACGCCCATACTGTCTGTACTCCCTACGCCCATACTGTCTGTACTCCCTACGCCCATACTGTCTGTACTCCCTATGCCCATACTGTCTGTACTCCCTACGCCCATACTGTCTGTACTCCCTACGCCCATACTGTCTGTACCCCCTACGCCCATACTGTCTGTACTCCCTACGCCCATACTGTTTGTACCCCCCTACGCCCATACTGTCTGTACCCCCTACGCCCATACTGTCTGTACTCCCTACGCCCATACTGTCTGTACTCCCTACGCCCATACTGTCTGTACCCCCTACACCCATACTGTCTGTACCCCCTACGCCCATACTGTCTGTACTTCCTACGCCCATACTGTCTGTACCCCCTACGCCCATACTGTCTGTACTCCCTACACCCATACTGTCTGTACCCCCCTACGCCCATACTGTCTGTACCCCCTACGCCCATACTGTCTGTACCCCCCTACGCCCATAGTGTCTGTACCCCCTACGCCCATACTGTCTGTACCCCCCTACGCCCATAGTGTCTGTACCCCCTACGCCCATACTATCTGTACTCCCTACGCCCATACTGTCTGTACTCCATAGGAACATAAAACATTTTTATAGTTAAAGAAGATTAAACTAACTATTTTATCAACCTCTTTCCTGTACATGCTGTACGGAGGGGCACTGTAAGCCTATGTGGAGTTTTTAACATTGTTTAACCTCTGTTTCTTTTTTTTCTTTTTCAAGTTCTGACATAGTAAGAATCCTTTCAGGTGCTACATGATGACCAGTTACTGCTTTGTCACATAGGATATAGACTCTCCTCATTGTTGTCAATAGTTTTAATACCAGTTGTGCAGAATGGAAACCGTTCCTTTAGGCACCAGTTCAGTAAGACACCACTCCACCAGACCATAGAGCATGTAACATGATTTGATTTGTTCTCTTCAACGTTAACCTGACAAAAAGGTGTTGTAGGAAAAAAACTATGTGGAATTCACACAAAAAAAGACAGAATTCAACAGTTAATTTATTATTTTTTCTATTAAGAATTTGTATAGTAACTGTACATTTTTCTAAATGGTGTTGTTGGAAACTAATGATGAAATGTCCAGATGAGAAGACTTGGTGGTTATTGAGATTAGGAAAATAAATTATTGCTGAATGTTCTCAAGATGGCGTCCTCCTGTCTCTTCTTCTCTGTGTAGTCAATCAATCAATCAAATGGATGTATACATCCCTTTTTACATCAGCCGATGTCACAAAGTGCTGTACAGAATCCCAGCCTAAAACCTCAAACAGCAAGCAATGCAGATGTGGAAACATACTATCTGTACCCCCCTACGCCCATACTGTCTGTACCCCCCTACGCCCATACTGTCTGTACCTCCTACGCCCATACTGTCTGTACCCCACTCCGCCCATACTGTCTGTACCTCCTACGCCCATACTGTCTGTACCCCCCTACGCCTATACTGTCTGTACCCCCCTACGCCTATACTGTCTGTACCCCCCTACGCCCATACTGTCTGTACCTCCTACGGCCATACTGTCTGTACCCCCCTACACCCATACTGTCTGTACCTCCTACGCCCATACTGTCTGTACCTCCTGCGCCCATACTGTCTGTACCTCCTACGCCCATACTGTCTGTACCTCCTACGCCCATACTGTCTGTACCTCCTGCGCCCATACTGTCTGTACCCCCTACGCCCATACTGTCTATACCCCCTACGCCCATACTGTCTGTACCCCCTACGCCCATACTGTCTGTACCCCCTACGCCCATACTGTCTGTACCCCCTACGCCCATACTGTCTGTACCCCCTACGCCCATACTGTCTGTACCCTCCTACGCCCATACTGTCTGTACCCCCTACGCCCATACTGTCTGTACCCCCTACGCCCATACTGTCTGTACCGCCTACGCCCATACTGTCTGTACCCCCTACGCCCATACTGTCTGTACCCCCCTACGCCCATACTGTCTGTACCCCCTACGCCCATACTGTCTGTACCCCCCTACGCCCATACTGTCTGTACCCCCTACGCCCATACTGTCTGTACCCCCTACGCCCATACTGTCTGTACCTCCTACGCCCATACTGTCTGTACCCCCTACGCCCATACTGTCTGTACCCTCCTACGCCCATACTGTCTGTACCCCCTACGCCCATACTGTCTGTACCCCCTACGCCCATACTGTCTGTACCCCCTACGCCCATACTGTCTGTACCTCCTACGCCCATACTGTCTGTACCTCCTACGCCCATACTGTCTGTACCCCCTACGCCCATACTGTCTGTACCCCCTACGGCCATACTGTCTGTACCGTCCTACGCCTATACTGTCTGTACCCCCTACGCCCATACTGTCTGTACCCCCTACGCCCATACTGTCTGTACCCCCTACGCCCATACTGTCTGTACCTCCTACGCCCATACTGTCTGTACCCCCTACGCCCATACTGTCTGTACCCCCTACGCCCATACTGTCTGTATCCTCCTACGCCCATACTGTCTGTACCCCCTACGCCCATACTGTCTGTACCCCCTACGCCCATACTGTCTGTACCCCCTACGCCCATACTGTCTGTACCCCCTACGCCCATACTGTCTGTACCTCCTACGCCCATACTGTCTGTACCCCCTACGCCCATACTGTCTGTACCCTCCTACGCCCATACTGTCTGTACCCCCTACGCCCATATTGTCTGTACCCCCTACGCCCATACTGTCTGTACCTCCTACGCCCATACTGTCTGTACCTCCTACGCCCATACTGTCTGTACCCCCTACGCCCATACTGTCTGTACCCCCTACGCCCATACTGTCTGTACCCCCTACGCCCATACTGTCTGTACCCCCCTACGCCCATACTGTCTGTACCTCCTACGCCCATACTGTTTGTACCTCCTGCGCCCATACTGTCTGTACCTCCTACGCCCATACTGTCTGTACCTCCTACGCCCATACTGTCTGTACCTCCTGCGCCCATACTGTCTGTACCCCCTACGCCCATACTGTCTGTACCCCCTACGCCCATACTGTCTGTACCTCCTACGCCCATAATGTTTGTACCTCCTGCGCCCATACTGTCTGTACCTCCTACGCCCATACTGTCTGTACCTCCTACGCCCATACTGTCTGTACCTCCTGCGCCCATACTGTCTGTACCCCCTACGCCCATACTGTCTGTACCCCCTACGCCCATACTGTCTGTACCTCCTACGCCCATACTGTCTGTACCCCCTACGCCCATACTGTCTGTACCCCCTACGCCCATACTGTCTGTACCCCCCTACGCCCATACTGTCTGTACCTCCTACGCCCATACTGTTTGTACCTCCTGCGCCCATACTGTCTGTACCTCCTACGCCCATACTGTCTGTACCTCCTACGCCCATACTGTCTGTACCTCCTGCGCCCATACTGTCTGTACCCCCTACGCCCATACTGTCTGTACCCCCTACGCCCATACTGTCTGTACCTCCTACGCCCATACTGTTTGTACCTCCTGCGCCCATACTGTCTGTACCTCCTACGCCCATACTGTCTGTACCTCCTACGCCCATACTGTCTGTACCTCCTGCGCCCATACTGTCTGTACCCCCTACGCCCATACTGTCTGTACCCCCTACGCCCATACTGTCTGTACCCCCTACGCCCATACTGTCTGTACCCCCCTACGCCCATACTGTCTGTACCTCCTACGCCCATACTGTCTGTACCTCCTACGCCCATACTGTCTGTACCTCCTACGCCCATACTGTCTGTACCTCCTGCGCCCATACTGTCTGTACCCCCTACGCCCATACTGTCTGTACCCCCTACGCCCATACTGTCTGTACCCCCTACGCCCATACTGTCTGTACCTCCTACGCCCATACTGTCTGTACCCCCTACGCCCATACTGTCTGTACCCCCCTACGCCTATACTGTCTGTACCCCCCTACGCCTATACTGTCTGTACCCCCCTACGCCCATACTGTCTGTACCTCCTACGGCCATACTGTCTGTACCCCCCTACACCCATACTGTCTGTACCTCCTACGCCCATACTGTCTGTACCTCCTGCGCCCATACTGCCTGTACCTCCTACGCCCATACTGTCTGTACCTCCTACGCCCATACTGTCTGTACCTCCTGCGCCCATACTGTCTGTACCCCCTACGCCCATACTGTCTATACCCCCTACGCCCATACTGTCTGTACCCCCTACGCCCATACTGTCTGTACCCCCTACGCCCATACTGTCTGTACCCCCTACGCCCATACTGTCTGTACCCCCTACGCCCATACTGTCTGTACCCTCCTACGCCCATACTGTCTGTACCCCCTACGCCCATACTGTCTGTACCCCCTACGCCCATACTGTCTGTACCGCCTACGCCCATACTGTCTGTACCCCCTACGCCCATACTGTCTGTACCCCCCTACGCCCATACTGTCTGTACCCCCTACGCCCATACTGTCTGTACCCCCCTACGCCCATACTGTCTGTACCCCCTACGCCCATACTGTCTGTACCCCCTACGCCCATACTGTCTGTACCTCCTACGCCCATACTGTCTGTACCCCCTACGCCCATACTGTCTGTACCCTCCTACGCCCATACTGTCTGTACCCCCTACGCCCATACTGTCTGTACCCCCTACGCCCATACTGTCTGTACCCCCTACGCCCATACTGTCTGTACCTCCTACGCCCATACTGTCTGTACCTCCTACGCCCATACTGTCTGTACCCCCTACGCCCATACTGTCTGTACCCCCTACGCCCATACTGTCTGTACCCTCCTACGCCTATACTGTCTGTACCCCCTACGCCCATACTGTCTGTACCCCCTACGCCCATACTGTCTGTACCCCCTACGCCCATACTGTCTGTACCTCCTACGCCCATACTGTCTGTACCCCCTACGCCCATACTGTCTGTACCCCCTACGCCCATACTGTCTGTATCCTCCTACGCCCATACTGTCTGTACCCCCTACGCCCATACTGTCTGTACCCCCTACGCCCATACTGTCTGTACCCCCTACGCCCATACTGTCTGTACCCCCTACGCCCATACTGTCTGTACCTCCTACGCCCATACTGTCTGTACCCCCTACGCCCATACTGTCTGTACCCTCCTACGCCCATACTGTCTGTACCCCCTACGCCCATATTGTCTGTACCCCCTACGCCCATACTGTCTGTACCTCCTACGCCCATACTGTCTGTACCTCCTACGCCCATACTGTCTGTACCCCCTACGCCCATACTGTCTGTACCCCCTACGCCCATACTGTCTGTACCCCCTACGCCCATACTGTCTGTACCCCCCTACGCCCATACTGTCTGTACCTCCTACGCCCATACTGTTTGTACCTCCTGCGCCCATACTGTCTGTACCTCCTACGCCCATACTGTCTGTACCTCCTACGCCCATACTGTCTGTACCTCCTGCGCCCATACTGTCTGTACCCCCTACGCCCATACTGTCTGTACCCCCTACGCCCATACTGTCTGTACCTCCTACGCCCATAATGTTTGTACCTCCTGCGCCCATACTGTCTGTACCTCCTACGCCCATACTGTCTGTACCTCCTACGCCCATACTGTCTGTACCTCCTGCGCCCATACTGTCTGTACCCCCTACGCCCATACTGTCTGTACCCCCTACGCCCATACTGTCTGTACCTCCTACGCCCATACTGTCTGTACCCCCTACGCCCATACTGTCTGTACCCCCTACGCCCATACTGTCTGTACCCCCCTACGCCCATACTGTCTGTACCTCCTACGCCCATACTGTTTGTACCTCCTGCGCCCATACTGTCTGTACCTCCTACGCCCATACTGTCTGTACCTCCTACGCCCATACTGTCTGTACCTCCTGCGCCCATACTGTCTGTACCCCCTACGCCCATACTGTCTGTACCCCCTACGCCCATACTGTCTGTACCTCCTACGCCCATACTGTTTGTACCTCCTGCGCCCATACTGTCTGTACCTCCTACGCCCATACTGTCTGTACCTCCTACGCCCATACTGTCTGTACCTCCTGCGCCCATACTGTCTGTACCCCCTACGCCCATACTGTCTGTACCCCCTACGCCCATACTGTCTGTACCCCCTACGCCCATACTGTCTGTACCCCCCTACGCCCATACTGTCTGTACCTCCTACGCCCATACTGTCTGTACCTCCTACGCCCATACTGTCTGTACCTCCTACGCCCATACTGTCTGTACCTCCTGCGCCCATACTGTCTGTACCCCCTACGCCCATACTGTCTGTACCCCCTACGCCCATACTGTCTGTACCCCCTACGCCCATACTGTCTGTACCTCCTACGCCCATACTGTCTGTACCCCCTACGCCCATACTGTCTGTACCCCCTACGCCCATACTGTCTGTATCCTCCTACGCCCATACTGTCTGTACCCCCTACGCCCATACTGTCTGTACCCCCTACGCCCATACTGTCTGTACCCCCTACGCCCATACTGTCTGTACCCCTTACGCCCATACTGTCTGTACCCCTTACGCCCATACTGTCTATACCCCCTACGCCCATACTGTCTGTACCCCCTACGCCCATACTGTCTGTACCCCCCTACGCCCATACTGTCTGTACCCCCCTACGCCCATACTGTCTGTACCCCCTACGCCCATACTGTCTGTACCTCCTACGCCCATACTGTCTGTACCCCCTACGCCCATACTGTCTGTACCCCCTACGCCCATACTGTCTGTACCCTCCTACGCCCATACTGTCTGTACCCCCTACGCCCATACTGTCTGTACCCCCTACGCCCATACTGTCTGTACCGCCTACGCCCATACTGTCTGTACCCCCTACGCCCATACTGTCTGTACCCCCCTACGCCCATACTGTCTGTACCCCCTACGCCCATACTGTCTGTACCCCCTACGCCCATACTGTCTGTACCTCCTACGCCCATACTGTCTGTACCCCCTACGCCCATACTGTCTGTACCCTCCTACGCCCATACTGTCTGTACCCCCTACGCCCATACTGTCTGTACCCCCTACGCCCATACTGTCTGTACCCCCTACGCCCATACTGTCTGTACCCCCTACGCCCATACTGTCTGTACCTCCTACGCCCATACTGTCTGTACCCCCTACGCCCATACTGTCTGTACCCCCCTACGCCCATACTGTCTGTACCCCCTACGCCCATACTGTCTGTACCTCCTACGCCCATACTGTCTGTACCCCCTACGCCCATACTGTCTGTACCCTCCTACGCCCATACTGTCTGTACCCCCTACGCCCATACTGTCTGTACCCCCTACGCCCATACTGTCTGTACCGCCTACGCCCATACTGTCTGTACCCCCTACGCCCATACTGTCTGTACCCCGCTACGCCCATACTGTCTGTACCCCCTACGCCCATACTGTCTGTACCCCCTACGCCCATACTGTCTGTACCTCCTACGCCCATACTGTCTGTACCCCCTACGCCCATACTGTCTGTACCCTCCTACGCCCATACAGTCTGTACCCCCTACGCCCATACTGTCTGTACCCCCTACGCCCATACTGTCTGTACCCCCTACGCCCATACTGTCTGTACCCCCTACGCCCATACTGTCTGTATCCTCCTACGCCCATACTGTCTGTACCCCCTACGCCCATACTGTCTGTACCCCCTACGCCCATACTGTCTGTACCCCCTACGCCCATACTGTCTGTACCCCTTACGCCCATACTGTCTGTGCCCCTTACGCCCATACTGTCTATACCCCCTACGCCCATACTGTCTGTACCCCCTACGCCCATACTGTCTGTACCCCCCTACGCCCATACTGTCTGTACCCCCCTACGCCCATACTGTCTGTACCCCCCTACGCCCATACTGTCTGTACCCCCCTACGCCCATACTGTCTGTAAAACCCCCTACGCCCATACTGTCTGTACCCCCTACGCCCATACTGTCTGTACTCCCTACGCCCATACTGTCTGTACCCCCCTACACCCATACTGTCTGTACCCCCTACGCCCATACTGTCTGTACCCCCCTACGCCCATAATGTCTGTACTCCCTACGCCCATACTGTCTGTACCCCCCTACGGCCATACTGTCTGTACCCCCTACGCCCATACTGTCTGTACTCCCTACGCCCATACTGTCTGTACCCCCCTACGCCCATACTGTCTGTACCCACTACGCCCATACTGTCTGTACCCCCTACGCCCATACTGTCTGTACTCCCTACGCCCATACTGTCTGTACCCCCCTACGCCCATACTGTCTGTACCCCCTACGCCCATACTGTCTGTACTCCCTACGCCCATACTGTCTGTACTCCATAGAAACATAAAACATTTTTAGTTAAAGAAGATTAAGTCTGTTGTGTTTTTCTACAGCTTTAGGAGCAGCGTGTCTCTCACATCTCAGTAGCCCAAAGTGGCATCCTTACCTTTATTCTGCTATGTTAACTATTTGTATTAATGGAAGTAAATACCTGGCTCGCCTCATCTTTCATCCGATAGCATAACGATTCTGCCTGCACTGACTGATGGGTCGGTTGAGGGACGAGCATCCGCGTAGGCGTGTCCACCTATCTGAAGACAATAGTCTGGCCTGGCACGCACCATATTGCAAATGAAGGAGAGGAAGCCACATTCAAATGGGAAAAGAACGAAGAGGAGAACACACTACTGTGGATCCCTCCACCCCTGTGGTCTCCATGCTGACAGACAGATCCACTGAGAAGCCTGTCTGTGTGAGTCAGCAGAGACTGACTCAGCCAGGCTTATCAGAGGGACCTTTCATATTGACTCCCCACTTCTGTCCCAGACACACACACACACACTCTACCTTATGTCATACCGCCTTATTCACTTCCTGCTGAAGGAATGTCCTGCAAGGAGAGGTGGGGGCAACATCCTGCAAGGGGGGCGGGGCTGTTCCATTCAGAGGACAATGGTTTTCTGTCGCTACTGGCAACAGTAGAACACAGGAAAGGTAAACAGAAGGATCCCAGCTGCTGTTGTGTTTTAGAGGTTTCACATGTCTGCTGGTGTGTTTGCATGGCTAACATGTCTGCTTTAGCTTTATTGTGCCCTCTTGAGCTGCCATGTGATGTTGTAAACTATGTGTGGCCCTGCTTTGTCTTTTGGGTGGTTGAAGCCGAGTGTGGTATAGGAAATGTTTACAACTAAGAACCCATTGGCTGTTCCTGTGTGCAAAATGGAGACTTAGAAGCAAGACTTGCGAGAACTAAGAACTTTCATATCCTTTGTGGGGGAACAATGGAGACACACACACTTACATTCATGTGTGCTCAGCCTCACACACATATACGGAGTGAAGCATTGGGGAGGGACCCCTTTTTTTAGGGGACCCCATCTCTTTGAAACTGGAGACTGAATATCCCCTCACATCAGAGAAGTAAACTCCAGCTTTTAGCACTCCTTCTCTTCCCTCTGCCTTCTCTCTCTTACCCCTTGTCCTTTTTCTTCCACCCTCTCCCTCTATTTTCTCTCCTCCATCTCCTTTCTCTTCCCCTTCTCCCATTCTCTCTTTTTATCCCCACCTCCCCCGCTATACTCCCTCTCTTCTCTAATAAATCCCTATTTTCCCTGCTGGTGTTCCCATAGCAGCACTCTCAGCCAAGAGACAGCTGTTAGCTGTTAGCTCGGCATGCCGTGAGAAACTGGTTCCTCTCTCACTTTATTTAGGAATCCTTTAGGAATGGTGTGTGCATGTTTGAAAGTGTGTGTGTGTATATATTTGACCTTGCTTGTGGACCACAGGCAGTATACCTGGAGATCCCCCGTTACCACTCAAATGGACCAGAACCTCCAGCACCAACAGCGTCACAAACTCGTGATTTGTGTATGTGTGTGTGTGCATTCATGCGACCCTGCTCTGGTCTCTCCAACCCAGGGCTGATTCATCTTGGGGCCCATGACCTCTTCTGTTTTGATAAACTGATGGATATACAGTGCCTTGCAAAAGTATTCATCCCCAGTGGCGTTTTCCGTATTTTGTTGCATTACAACCTGTAATTTAAATTGATTTCTATTTGGATTTCATGTAATGGACGTACACAAAATAGTCCAAATTGGTGAAGTGAAATGAAAAAAAATAACTTGTTTCAAAAATTAAAAAAAATATGAAAAGTGGTGCGTGCATATGTATTCACCCCCTTTGCTATGAAGCCCCTAAATAAGATCTGGTGCAACCAATTACCTTCAGAAGTCACATAATTAGTTAGATTGCACATAGGTGGACTTTATTTAAGTGTCACATGGTCTGTTACATGATCTCAGTATATATACACCTGTTCTGAAAGGCCCCGGAGTCTGCAACACCACCAAGCAAGCGGCACATGAAGACCAAGGAGCTCACCAAGCAGGTCAGGGACAAAGTTGTGAAGAAATACAGATCAGGGTTGGGCTATAAAAAAATATCATAAACTTTGAACATCCCACGGAACACCATTAAATCCATTATAAATAATGGAAAGAATATGGCACCACAACAAACCTGCCAAGAGAGGGCCGCCCACCAAAACTCACAGACCAGGCAAGGAGGGCATTAATCAGAGGCAACAAAGAGACCAAAGATAACCCTGAAGGAGCTGCAAAGCTCCACAGCGGAGATTGGAGTATCTGTCCATAGGACCACTTTAAGCCGTACATGCCACAGAGCTGGGTTTTACAGAAGAGTGACCAGAAAAAAAAGTCATTGCTTAAAGAAACAAATAAGCAAACACGTTTGGTGTTCGCCAAAAGGCATGTGGGAGAGTCCCCAAACATATGGAAGGAGGTACTCTGGTCAGATGAGACTAAAATTGAGCTTTTTGGCCATCAAGGAAAATGCTGTCTGGCACAAACCCAACACCTCTCATCACCCCGAGAACACCATCCCCACAGTGAAGCATGGTGGTGGCAGCATCATGCAGTGGGGATGTTTTTCATCAGCAGGGACTGGGAAACTGGTCAGAATTGAAGGAATGATGGATGGCGCTAAATACAGGTAAATTCTTGAGGGAAATCTGTTTCAGTCTTCCAGAGATTTGAGACTGGGCCGGAGGTTCACCTTCCAGCAGGACAATGACCCTAAGCATACTGCTAAAGCAACACTCGAGTGGTTTAAGGGGAAACATATACATGTCTTGGAATGGCCTAGTCAAAGCCCAGAACTCAATACAATTGAGAATATGTGGTATGACTTAAAGATTGCTGTACACCAGCAGAACCCATCCAACTTGAAGGAGCTAGAGCAGTTTTGCCTTGACGAATGGGCTAAACTCCCAGTGGCTAGATGTGCCAAGCTTATAGAGACATACCCCAAGAGACTTGCAGCTGTATTGCTGCAAAATGTGGCTCTACAAAGTATTGACTTTGGGGGGGCGTGAATAGTTATGCACACTCAATTTTCTTTTTTGTTGTTGTCTTATTTGTTGTTTGTTTCACAATAAAATTATACAAACCCCCAAAAGATCAATTTTAATTGCAGGTTGTAAGGCAACAAAATAGGAAAAATACCAAGGGGGGTGAATACTTTTGCAAGCCACTGTAGGAGTAAGATGTGTGTGTGTCTGTGTTATGGTTTTGGTTTTTCTCTCCATTTCAAGGTTAGTTAGCACGTTAGCTGAGGCATGCACTGATCTGATTCACCTCACCACTCCCAGACTGTCCTAGCAAAATTCTTACTTGAATTTTTTTTTTCTGCTTAAAGGCCATTTTTGACAATTTTAATTGAAAACTATTTCAGTGAGGTACTTAAGTGTTACCCAGAAATTATTTGATATTGATATAAAAACGGCTGCATTGGGCCTTTAAAGGTGCTACACAGAATTTCTCGCCTATGTGGAAACTAGGTGAATTGCAACAGCACAAGTCTGCATCCAAAACCAATCTCTCCCCTCCCCCGCATCTTTTTTCCCATAACATTGTGGAGAATTGCACCTAAGCCTTCCCAGCTAGCAATGAGGAAGCGGACCAGAAGCAGTCCTCTTCCAGGGGCCAGAACTGATTGAATCTGCCCGGAATCGGGTGTCGAACTCGGCCGGAATCAAAATGATTGACTGCCCAGAATCGGCCCAAGTACATCGGGCCATTTCCATCTACTGGAATTCAGCCGACTTTGCCGGCATTTTACAAGAATCCCCAAAACTGAAATCTAAATTTAGTTTGTCTTCCTTATCAATTCTATTTGAACTACCATTTTATGGAAAAATTAAGAAATGTTATAATTATATAAAGCAGCCCGTGTAATCATCTGCCAGAGAGTAGTCATAATCATCCCGAGCCCCAAGTAATACATTTGGGCCAGATAACTCACACTGGAATCGGCCCGAGCTCAATCCCTGCATCCCAGCCATAAATAATACTGCCGAAGGCGGGCCAAACTCGGGCCACATGACGTCGGTCGAGTCTGACTCTCAGCCGAGTGCCCCGACTCTCAGCCGGTTCTAGCTGGGTTTTACTTTCGGTTTTGGTCCACCAACTTCAAACAAAAAAATGTTATTGAAAATAGATTTCACAGCGATTTAGATGGTACAATGATTCCCTACACTGTTTTCTCACACATACTGAAATTGAGCGAACAGCGTAGAATTTTAGCAAGCAGAAAATGACAGAGCGATTTCTACATTGGCCATTTGACCCAACTCCCAATAGATAACACAGCCATAAAGTCAAAACAGATTCCTTATTTTGATAAATGAAATTAATAGGAGAATATCACAGCCAATACTGTGACTATCATTCCACTATTACTGCAGATATATTATGGACATTTTCTGAAATTACAATTTAAAAAAACCTATGTGCATTTGTGAAAAATGCACCAAAGCAATTGAAAAAAACTGTAAAACAATCTGAGAGACCGAAGACAATACATAAGAGAGCCTGCCAGAAGCTTTTTCAGGTAACACGTCATTGATTAATGGTCATTTCAATGAATGATAACTGCACTGTAAGTCGCTCTGGATAAGAATATCTGCTAAATGAGGTCCCCCTCTCAAAAGAGGTTTCTAACCTCAAGGGTCTTTTCCTGGTTAAATAAAGGTTCAGAGAGTAAACACAGTTAACCATTTATTAAATAAAGATTAGAACACATGCAATACGTTAGTCTTGGCGTTAGGCTCGGCTCCTTCGGGGTATCACTGCCAGAGCATGCATAATGATAAGATAATAATAATTTCAGGCAGAGTGCAAGGTATGCTATCCCAATCCCCAAAACAGCAGAACCACTGCTAGACAACAAACTATGTGTATGGCAGATGCACGCCATGACGCTTTAAAGGGATACTTCGGTATTTTATCCACTTCACCAAAGTCAAATGAACTTGTGGATACTATGTTTTTGCCTCTGTGTCCAGTATGAAGGAAGTTAGAGGTAGTTTTCTGAGCCAATGCTAACTGGTGTTAGTGCAATGACTGGAAGCTTATGGGTATCTGCTAGTTTGTTATATAATATGATTGATACTATGTGTAGCATGAAGGTGAAACTATGTGAAGGCTACAACAGTCATGCCATACTGAGAGCTTCTCAAAAAAGTAGGCTTATTTCTATTGTTACTCACTGTCAGGTGACCTGCCATCTTGGTAAAGGAAAAATAAGCTACCCATCTAATATTGTGCCGTAATTCACCATACTTAGATTCTCAGAACTTTGAATAGGCTTATTTCTAATGTTACTCACCCGATGGTGTCTTCGGTGAGGCAAGATGAACCTGCCATCTTGGTAAATAAAAAATAAGCCACCCATCTACACTGTGCTATAAATCACACCATACTGAGAAGGTTTAGGCTTATTTTCTCATGTTATCCAACCAACCTTGTCCTCGCTGAAGCAAGATGAACATGCCATCTTGGTAAATAAAAATGAACTGCACCTTAATTCACCGAACTGAGATAGCTTCTCAGAAACTATGGGGTTATTCCTCATGTGACGCATAGCCTGGTGTCCTTGCTGAGAAGGAGCTGTCATCTTGGTACATGACAATATTCTACCTATGAACCCTGCCAACCACCTGCAGCTATATACTGCATACACAGTGTTATATAACAGTTTGCATTGCAGTAAGAGAGAAGCAACATAGCTACTGGACCACAGGGCTGACAGTCATGACAAAATTAGCAAAACTGCAGGAACTCATCTAGCTTCCACAATTTCAGAATATTAAATCAAATGTAACTTTCGTAAGCCACAGAGGATCATCGGCCCTTGATCTTGAGGGTGAGCTGGGACCGACTGAGAAGCAGTAGCAGCACCCATGCTGGAGTGGGCTGTCTATAGCTCAGAGCTAGCCCACAACGCTGGTGAAGGAACCAGAACCGTGATTAGTTCCAGTATCTTGTCATTGTTGCCAGCATCAATGTTTAACATTGATTTAATGTTTAACAAGTGTTCGCCAGGTCAGCATGCAGGTAGCATTACATGAGAGAGGACAAAGGCAGTGTTAATTTAGTGATGACAATCAAAGTTCCATTGGAGTGTATGAGTTAACATGTGTGTACATAGAATGACCAGATCATGCAAGCATTAAAGGGATTAAACATTTAGTGTATTTCAGAATGAATAACCCATAAAAGCCATCATACAGACCGCCTCTGGAAAAGCACCTGTGTAAACCCAACACCATTGCTTTAACGTGAAACTCAAACTTGTGCTACTCTATAGGCTATGAAGAGTAGGCTGAGCAGACTATATGCCGAAGAATCCTGACACACAAGATGAACTGAAACCCTGCCATCGGGCCATTGATAAGGAAGGATGCATTTTCCAGACTGAGATTTGGAACAGAAAAGCATACATGGTTATATAAACAGAAAAGATCATGAAGAGAGAAGAGCAGACAGACTGCTACAGAGCAGCACAGCTCACCCATGACATATCATCACATAGCATACAACTACATAAAATATACTGACGAAACCACACAATAGCAACTAATGGTGGCTACGTACATCCACTATCTAAATAGCCTAATGTCACTACTGATACTGCTAAGCAGTAGCTGGTGCATCCACAGCATGCACAATGAGCGTGATAATGACAATCTAAAACCTAGGCCTACAATATAGAGTCTACCTGAGCTGAGGGATATGTCAACCCTTATATGCCAGTAAGCCATGAGAGAAGAATAGATGCAATGCATTCGGAAAGTATTCAGACCCCTTTCTTTTTTCCACAATTTGTTAAGTTACAGCCTGGAATAAGCTCTCTTGAACAGAACATTTAATTAAAGGTGGTAAAATGCTTGATAGCAAACTGCTGATCGCCATGTGGTGTTTAACAAGCCCTCAGCATGCTAGGTAATGCTAGCATCAACAGCCATCCAATGCATTTGGAAGCTAATTTAAATCAAATTTTATTTGTCACATGCGCCGAATACAACAAGTGTACCTTACCGTGAAATGCTTACTTACAAGCCCTTAACCAACAGTGCAGTTCAAGAAGAGTTAAGAAAAGATTTACTAAAAAGACTAAAGTAAAAAAAAAAAAAAAAAAAAGTAACACAATAAGAATAACGATGCTATATACAGGGGGTACCGGACCGAGTCAGTGTGCAGGGGTACAGGCTAGTTGTGGTAATTTGTACATGTAGGTAGGGGTGAAGTGACTATGCATAGATAATGAACAACGAGTAGCAGCAGTGTACAAAGGGGGGGGGGGGTCAATGTAAATAGTCCGGTGGTGATTTTATGAATTGTTCAGCAGTCTAATGGCTTGGGGGTAGAAGCTGTTGAGGAGCCTTTTGATCCTAGACTTGGCGCTCCGGTACTGCTTGCTGTGCGGTAGCAGAGAAAACAGTCTAGAACTTGGGTGACTGGAGTCTCTGACAATTTTATGGGCTTTCCTCTGACACCGCCTAGTATATAGGTCCTGGATGGCACGAAGCTTGGCCTCAGTGATGTACTGGGCCGTACGCACTACCCTGTGTAGCGCCTTACGGTCAGATGCCGAGCAGTTGCCATACCAGGCGGTGATGGAACCCGGTCAGAATGCTCTCGATGGTGCAGCTGTAGAACCTTTTGAGGATCTGGGGACCCATGCCAAATCTTTTCTGTCTCCTGAGGGGGAAAAGGTTTTGTCGTGCCCTCTTCACGACTGTCTTGCTATGTTTGGACCATGATAGTTTGTTGGTGATGTGAACACCAAGGAACTTGAAACTCTCGACCTGCTCCACTACAGCCCCGTCGATGTTAATGGGGGCCTGTTTGGCCCGCCTTTTCCTGTAGTCCAGTTCGTCATTGTTCCGTGACATAGTGTCAGCTTCTCCAATAAGGTCTAGGGTAAGAACTTGAAATCTGAGGAAAAAGGTTTTGGGTTAGGGTTAGGAGTAATAAAATGAGCTGTACTCTGAATATGCTTGTGATGGAAACAACCCAGTAATCATGTTTAGCCAGTGACAGACTTACACCATTCAATTAGCACAGGATATCACGCTGCTACATATTGGCCCACAGCATTTGGCCAGGAGGATGGTGTCAGATTTGAGTCACGCTTAGCTACCTTGCACGAAGCTCATGACCCACAACATGATAAAATGACTATAACAGAGTGAGCTGTATATGGATGTATAAGTTATTTGCACACACACAATGCACAAGCATGTGTGCACAAGCATATGTGAATGTAACTAGGCTTACTGCTATCCAAAAATATAGGACACTGCTAAGATATTGCCTAACCTAAATGTTTCATGTGCACGACAGCGAGAATGAAGATGATGGAACTAATATATAGACAAACGTAAGAAAGCATGTCTTATCCTGTAAGAGGGCAATCTGGGATAAACGCTAATGTAATGAACAGCTATGGATAACAGTAAAACTATAGTTGAGCTACAGGGTTTGTATGCAAAGGCATGTTTACAACAGTAGAATAAAAACACACTACAAGCAAGTGCCCAGATGTCCAACCAGGCTCAGGCCAGGCATTGATGGGGCAATAGTAAAAGAGCAAAGCGTTAGTAAATATAACACCACGACCTCAAGCTGTGCTCTGCCCACGATACAAGCAACATGCCATGACAATAATGTGCAGATGATACAGGCACATAAACTAATGTATGAATTAGCATGAGCATTCACCGCTGCAATGTGATGTACCCGTAAGACTAGCTGCATAACAAATGAAAGTTTTTATTTTTTATTTTTTTAAGTAATAATTCTAAGGGGGTAAAACATGATAATTACCATGACAAAAATAAACAAGTAATAATGGTCCTCCCTACATACCCTTCGGGGCTTCTACTTGATTCGAATGGAAGAAGATATAGTTTATCTCAATGATATAACCAGTATGTAAGAGATTATTGATTATAATATGCAAGCATATGATGAATAAATAACAGACGCTAATACATGACTAGAATGAAGCAATCATATAATTAGTGTAACAGTACACTGCCTCCTAGTGGAAAGAAATAAAGAATGTGTCAAGACAGAAAATAGGAAGTTCCGAGTCCAGTGTTGTGATCATCTGGTTGCTAGCTGAAATCACCGACAAAATGGCATAAGGAATGGACAAAAAGGGAAAAGGGAAGGCATTTACATTCTATCCATCCACTGGTTTCACTCAGCAATAACTACAAAAGACAATCAAGATGAGAAATCATCATCACCCATCTGCGAAAAGGCCACAACGGCCTTAACCACTCTCTTCATAAAATAGGAAAACACAACAGGTTAATGTCCCAACTGTCCAGCAGCAGAAACCACAGATCATGTCTTCCTTCAATGTCATGCATACTAACATCAAAGGCAGACACTCAGAAAAAAGTCACATCAATGGGAATAAGGTTAAACTTTCCCAATTTTCGTCAAAACCCATCCAGAACTTCTGAAATACACTCAGCACTATTTTCTTTCCTCCGCTCATGTAGAGTAGAGTACAGAATATCGATCAATGTGATACAATCCTTTTCCAAAGCATCTGGTCTATACCTTAACATTAATAAATGTGAACTCATAGCTGTCAAAGATTGTGTGACACCTTCATATTATGGTATTCCAGTAAAAGAAGAACTTACATATTTAGGCATAACCATTACAAAGGATCAGAAGTCTAGAGGCTTACTAAATTTTAACCCTCTTATTAAAAATACCCAGAAGAAGCTAAATCAATGGCTACAGAGGGACTTATCTTTAAAAGGTTGAGTCCTAATAACCAAGGCCGAAGGTATCTCTAGACTAACATATGGCGCTCTATCTTTATATCTTGACTGTAAAATCAGCAAGGAGATAGACCAGATGCTTTTCAACTTTCTTTGGAGAAACCGTACCCATTACATTAGGAAAACTGTTGTAATGAACACTTATGAGAATGGTGGACTGAATTTTCTGGACTTTACTACTTTAAATAATACTTTTAAGATCAATTGGATAAAACAATTCCTAAGAAGACCCACTTCTATCTGGAATTTTATTCCTCATCATGTCTTCTCTACTTTTGGTGGCCTTAACTTGATGTTGTTGTGCAATTATAATATTGACAAAATTCCAGTGAAACTTTCTGCTTTTCATCGGCAGGTTTTCTTGTCATGGTCCTTAATTTATAAACACAATTTTTCTCCACACAGATATTATATATGGAATAATCGGGATATATTGTATAAAAATACTTCTTTGTTTTTAGAATATTGGTTCCGAAATAATATCCTATTGGTGAGCCAACTGGTAAATGCAGAGGGTCTTTTACTCAGTTATAAGGAATTCTTATCACTTTACAAGGTCCCTGTAACACCTAAAGATTTTGCAATTGTAACAGGTGTTGCTCTGTTATTCAGGAACGTGTCAAGACCTGACCCTCAGAGCCTACCTTCTATTGACCCTGTTGACTCATCAGTAGGAAAGATTTGTTTCTCTTTTGGCCCATTCAACAACAGAGCGATACAAACCTTGTTTCAGCAGGATGTTGTATCTATACCTTATGTCATGCCTTATTGGAATGGATTTATTGATAATATCTGTTGGGAAAAAGTTTGGATGTTGCCACACATACCTACTTGTTAACAAAATTAAGGAGGTTTCCTATAAAATTATTCATAAATATTATCCTACCAACCACTATATGAAGAAGTTTAAGGAAAACATCAATTCAAATTGCTCCTTTTGTAATGACCACCCAGAAACAGTGTTGCATCTGTTTTGGCATTGTATACATGTAAGAAAACTGTGGCAAGACATCAGTAGATTTATAATTGAACATATTTATGAAGATTTTACACAATTGTGGAGAGATGTACTGCTTGGATTCTTTACATACGATAAAAATAAGCTGAAACATTTTTATGTAATTAATTTCATTATTCTTTTGGCCAAATTTCATATACACAAATGTAAATTTACTAACAAAAAAACAAAATTTCTTACCCTACAAAAATAAATTGAACTGTATTTTAAGACTATTAAATACTCTACTAACAAAAAAGCTGTTAGAATTGTAAGTGTATGTATGTCCCTTAAGGTAGAGTACAGTAAAGAATATGTCCATAGTCTCCAACGCACTCCAGCCCGTTAGGTGGCGGTAATGCACCTAATATTGGTATGCACACCACCATTAAAATCCAAAGAAGAAGTTAGTTGGCCACTTGACATGAGAATATAATTGTGAAAACAAGTCATATCAAGAGAACGCCTGATTATTCATGTAAAACACTAACATTGTTTTACTAGTATGCAGTATAGAATATGAATGGAATAATTGTCACTGGAGACCGAGTCCAAGATTTCCGACCGCTGTTTTCAAGATAATCTACTCATGTTCGGACTGTCTATATCCAGGTTGCACCCGGTTTACACAGACCAACATCACATAGCAATCAATGCTCAAAGGGAGCAGCGCGAGCAGAAAACATGGCAGCCATTGGATGAATATAAAATGTATTCGATAGGATCAAAACCGTAATGTATCATGGGAAAATTGTGACTGACTGACCGATGAATAATGAGTAGTTATTTATGATGCAAGGTTCGTTGTAGATCAGTCAGTCGGCAGTTGCCTGCACTGTCGGCTATAATGTCGAAGAAGCCCAATATCTTCGGCTGTGAGTGTTGGGCAAAAAAATAGGCCTCATGACAATTATTTGAATAATTCAATGGCTGTTTTGTGCACGGAGGTGATGATTAAATGTCTTATGACTTTTCTAATCTGACTTCTCTATTTGGCCATATCTAGGGCTGCAACAAGGGGTTCCAGACGTGGAGTCTCAATCTTTGAAACCCGTGGTGATATCAAATATTAGCGATTGCGATATTACTGTATAACGGAGACGTTCTATTTTCTACCGAGATTGCAAAACAATGTGTATGTTGATGTAGTGCCTGCCCATCGGTTATGAATGTTTCAATCGCTGTTGAGAAATTTTGTTTTTACCATCAGTTTCTGTTTCAAAGTGCACCAAAACCTACACAAACCATGAGCCTAGCGTTCTGTATCATTCAAACACAGAGCAGATACTACAAGTCACGTGATCTGTTAGAGAACACGTGATGTTGTGCACTAACAAATCACGTGACCTGTATCTGCTCTGTGATTGGCCGATACAGCAGCTATCGAGTGCCATCAGGCTTGTTCGACATTACAGCCGACAGTGCAGGAGACTGCCGACTGACTGATCTACAAAGAACCTTGCATCATTAATAACTACTCATTGTTATTTGTAGATCAGTCACTCACAATTTACACATCATACATTACGGTTTTGATCCTCTCGAACATAGGCCGCTTACAGACCAGATGACTTGTATCTACTCTGTGATTGGGCGATACAGACCGCAATGCTGTATGGGATAGGTCGTTTGTTTGCCAACTAACTCTGGTATTTATACAGTCTTGTACCCTTGTCTTTTCTTTCATATAGCACCATTTTATTTTTAAATGCGATTAAATGATTCACCCAGGAGATTATTTTACCTATTCAACATTTGAAGCCACGAGACCAGCATGTTGCAAAAATGTGTATGCTAAAAGTGAGTGGGTGTGTCAGTTCCAGAACCATAACCATGGAAAGAGGGGCGTGCCCCATCTGACCTGGCATCAGTTAAACTGCAGTACCGAAGCAAGATTGTAAGAGCAGTTGAAACTGTGCTTCTAGACCAGAACCCTGGCCCCTTGGGTAGAACTAACAGATGAATCGATAGGGAGGGACTACTGTACCTGTGTGAAATACATGACACATGAGTAAAAGAAAATATAAAATGCAAACCCTAAACCTACTGCTACAGATAATGACGTTATAAATTAACCATGTGACTGAAATAATACCGTTACATTTGTAAGTTTGTTTGTAGACAACTATTGACTAATGACGGTAAAGCAGCCAAATTGATTGATCGTCGCAATACAATTAGCATCACACGAACCCCGCTGCCGGCAAACATTGCACATGAAGCATATGAATGACACGTGCAAAGTTTTAACACGGGTAGCGGAGCATTTGCAAAGAAAATAAAGTAGAAAACAGACATGCATGTGAGTAATATATATTACTGTAATAGGGGTTTCTCTCGTTTCCGGGGCAGGACATCTGTTTTTGGGAACATCTGGGAAATCCCATATACGGTCGAAGGAGTATGGTTTTTTCAATGGAAATGGTGCAAACCAAGCAAGTATGGGTAGCTGTGGGGGAGGGTGTCTCTCTTTGTTAACAACAGCTGGTGTGCGATCTCTAATATTAAGGAAGTTTCGAGGTTCTGCTTGCCAGAGTTAGAATACCTCATGATAAGCTGTAGACCATACTATTTACCAAGAGAGTTTTCATCTATATTTTTCGTAGCTGTCTATTTACCACCACAAACCGATGCTGCCACAAGACTGCACTCAACAGCTGTATAGGGCCATAAGCAAACAAGAAAATGCTCATCCAGAGGCGGCACTCCTAGTTGTCGGTGATTTTAATGCAGGTTAACTGAAATCCGTTTCACCTAATTTCTACCAGCATGTCACCTGTGCAACTAAGGAGATACAACTCTAGATCACCTTTACTCCACACACAGAGGTGAATACAAAGCTCTCTCCACCCTCCATTTGGCAAATATGACCATAACTCTATCCCCCTGATTCCTGCTTACAAGCAAAAATTAAAACAGGAAGTAACAGCACTCAATATGGAAGTGGTCCAATGAAGTGCATGCTAAGCGACAGGACTGCTTCGCTAGCACAGACTGGAATATGTTCCGGTATTCATCTGATGGCATTTAGAAGTTTACCACATCAGTCACGGGCTTCATTAATAAGTGCATCGACAACGTCATCCCCAAAGTGACCGTACTTACATATCCCAACCAGAAGCTATGGATTACAGGAAACATCCTCACTGAGCTAAAGGCTAAAGCTGCCGCTTTCAAGGAGCAGGACACTAATAGGGAACACATAAGAAATCCCGCTAAAAGTACCTTCCAAGCAATCAAACAGGCAAAGCGTTAATACAGAACTAAGACTGAATCCTACTACACCGGCTCTGATGGTCATCGGATGCAAGATGGAGCCGACAGACATGGCAGCTTTGCTTCTAGCTTTAAGCAACTTTACAGTATTTAGTTTTTTTGTGTGTTATTTATTACATTATTATCCCAGAACGTTTTTTGTGTTATTACATAGAGCCGGAAATAACTTTGGGATATCAGAGCGGAGGTAACTCCATTATGACAAGGACTTTCCCGAATTGGATCCTTTGTTTGTACCCCACAGAGCAATTGAACTTATCCCAGAGGCTGCTCCAAGATGCTGCCTGCAGGGAAGAGGTATTTGGAGTTGACTTCTAGTCTGACTCAGGAGGCGTGTACACCATCCACCGCTTCCGAGTATATTACCTGCTAATGTTCAGTCTCTGGACAGTAAAGTAGACGAGCTCAGGGTGAGGATCTCCTTCCAGAGAGACATCAGGGACTGTAACATACTCTGTTTCACTGAATCATGGCTCTCGGGATATACTGTCCCCATCCATACAGCCTACTGGCTTCTCAGTACATCGCACAGACAGGAATAAAGAACTCTCCTGGAAGAAGAAGGGCGGTGGTGTATGTTTCATGATTAACTACTCATGGTGTGATTGCCAGCAGCATACCACCCTGCATCCCACTGCTGGTTTGAATCTGAAGCTAAGCAGGGGTGGTCCTGGATGGGAGACCAGATGCTGCTGGAAGTGCTGTTGGAGGGACAGTAGGAGGCACCCTTTCCTCTGGTCTAAAAAAAAGATCCCAATACCCAGGGCAGTGATTGGGGACATTGCCCTGTGTAGGGTGCCGTCTTTCGGATGGGACGTTAAACAGGTGTCCTGACTCTCTGTGGTCACTAAATATCCCATGGAACTTATTGTAAGAGTAGGGGTGTTAATCCTGGTGTCCTGGCTAAATTCCCAATCTGGCCCTCATACCATCACGGTCACCTAATCATCCCCAACTTACAATTGGCTCAATCATTCCCCATCCTCTCCCCTGTAACTATTCCACAGGTTGTTGCTGTAAATTAAAATGTGTTCTCAGTCAACTTACCTGGTAAAATAAGGGGGGAAAAATATAAAAAATGTGGATAACTTACAGAAACTCAAGTCTTTATTTCACCCGACCTAGAATACCTCACAATCAAATGTCGACCGTATTATCTTCAGTTATAGTCACAGCCGTGTATATTCCCCCTCAAGCCGATACCACAACAGCCCTCAAGGAACTACACTGGACTTTATGCAAACTAGAAACCACATATCCTTAGGCTATATTTATTGTAGGTGGGGATTTTAACAAAGCAAATTTGAGGAAACGCTACCAAAGTTCTATCAACACATTGACTGTAGTACTCGCTCTGGTAAAACACTCAATCACTGCTACTCCCCCATTGAAATTCCTATAAGGCCCTCCCCTGCCCTCCATTCAGCAAATCAGATCACAACTCCATTTTGCTCCTCCCTTCCTTTAGGTAGAAACTCAAACGGGAAGTACCCATGTTAAGGTCTATTCAACGCTGGTCGGACCAATCGGAATCCATGCTTCAAGATTGTTTTGATGACGCGGACTGGGATATGTTCCGGGTATCCTCTGAGAATAACATTGACGTATACACGGACACGGTGACTGAGTTCATCAGGAAGTATTTTGGGGATGTTGTTCCCAATGTAACTATTAAAACCTACTCCAACAAGAAACCATGCATAGATGGCAGCATTATTATACACCGGGGTTATACACAGAGAGAGAGACACACGCGCATACACAGACAGTACAACACACCTGTTGGTCTGTGTAGAGTGCTTTAGCCTGTGTAGTGATGAGGCTGTAGGCCAGCAGAGCACAGCACCCCAGCAGTAGGCTGAAGATGTGCAGGCCTATCAGTGTGGTCACCTGTTCAACACGTTAACAGAACAGTGAGTATAACAACTTAACTTAAAATAGAAAGTGGTGAAACACTCTTCACAATCACAGAGCAATGAATTTAGCGTCTCACTACTAACAGTGGCAAACAACAAAAGATTCACTAGGGTGAGACTTCAAAATTGGGATAAGGAATTCAAAAAGTATATCATCATTTTTTGATTAATCAGATCGCTCATTGAATAAAGCTCTTGTGTGATATATGCCTAGTTAAATAAAGGTTAAATTCAAAATAAATACAAATATATATACTCACATTGAGTTTGTTGGGTTTCCTCTGAACTTCCATTGCCAGCCCTCCAGTGGCCAGATACTGTAACAACACACAATAACCAGCTTAGTGACATCATCTATACCAGGGTCGTGTTCAGTGGGCACATCATGGGAAAAACATTTTGAAACAACATAGACAGTGTCAACCGGGGATGCCTAGGCATTATCTCAGTGGGCTAACACAGTCTTGCATAAGACAGTGAAAAGCGAGGACTCACAAACAGGCCGGACCAAACTGGTGTAGTCAAGGAGACGGAACAGTTGAAGCTCACGCAGGCGTAGGTTACTGTGGTTAGGATGGAGGCCAGGGTTTATTGGCAGGATGCATACCCTGGCGTGGTAGATCCCTCCACCAATTCATGGCTCACTATTGAACAAGATAATGCACAACACCTTTCTTCCAGCACTTCTCCTTTCATCAACTAAATTCCCTACAGGTATTACTGCCAATAACTTTATGCCCCAAAAAAAAAACATTTAAAAAATGGTATCAAGTAAGGAAAACATTCGGTCCTCTGTCTGTACTCCTATTTGCCATAACTATAACCCCCCCCCCACTACTCGTTTTACCCCTCGGTCTCTCTGATATGCCCTAAGTGCAAGTCTGCCGAGGGTACCCTAGGTCACCTCTTCTGGTCATGCCCCAAACTGCACATGTTCTGGCACGATATTTTTGAGTGTTACTCAAAAGTATACAGCTGTAGTGGCGATTTGAGCATGTAAATCTTGGTGGGGCAAAAAAAAAAATGTTTTACAAACTATGGCCTAAGAGGACGACAAGAGGACAATAAGAGGCAATCCGTAATTTAAAGACATTAATGAGCGAGTTAGGACAGACGTAGTCATTATAACTATTTGTTCAGCACTTTTGAAATGTACAGTGACAGAATTCAGAACATGGGACGTTCTTCTCCCTGTACACCAAGTCAGAACCGTAGAACAAATAAAGAGGGCAAATACGCAGACAATGAAAGCTCTTACAATATTTGGTTATTACACTTCTCTAAAACAGTTTATAGGCTACATGTGCACCACCAAGTCAATACAGTAGGCGAAATGAAGTGAGGAAAATAGACCAAATTATTAGGGTGAAGCACATGGGCTACTAACAGTTTACTACACACCATACACTTAGTATTACTTTCTTAGCTACAGTATACATATCTCCCTGGCATATTACATAATTTATGCAGCAGAATACGATTATTTTTGGACTCACATTTTTGTGCTATGCTCACTTGAACAGGAAGATGGCGCGGCGGTCCGACGTGGGCAAATTTTGTCATCAAAGTCTGTCATTCTCTGGATTTATGGTGCTTTCAAGACAAGTGGGAACTCAGAAAAAAACAAAGTCGAATCATGAAGACGTCAGTGATCTTCAGGTCGTAGCTCTAGAAAGAGGCCCGAGTTCCCGACTTACAATTCCGATAACCGTTATCCGATAACGGATAACCGTTCAGTCAGAGCTCGTTTTTTCCCAAGTTCCCAGGTGTCTTTAAACTCACTGAAGTCAGATTTCCCTGTTCCAATTTAGCAGTTGCTTTGAGCGTGGCAAAAATCATCATGGATTGGCAGTATGGTCAATGTTGAATGTATCATTTTAAACTTGGAAAAGAGACCGTTAAAGCCAGATTTCAGACCACACACCCACTCCACTGAATAGCAGGCTAGTGATTGCTTTGCAATGCTTGCAGTTAGCCACTGATTCATTCCAAACCAAACCACTCATTGTTGAATTTGCTATTTCCAACTTGTTGTGTAATGTTTATGTCCAATGGCCAATGAGCACATATACGTTTAATCTATCATTTCTCTTCATTATTTATCTTCACATGACAAGGATTAAAAAGGATTTAAATGTTTTACAATTTAAAAAAAATGAAATTCACTGAGGAGGATGGTCCTTCCCTTCTTCCTCTGAGGAGCCTCCACTGCTACATATATAATATGTACTGTATATATAATATGAGGTGGAAGGTGAGGGGAAGATCTTGGAACCCAAGACTGGCATCAATGGACATGAAAAAGAAGAATCTGGTCAAGTAGAAGTGGCATTTTTGGAGAAAGTGGATCCTCGCCTTTTTGGCGGATCCATTTGTGGTTTCATGGTAGGAAATTAGCAAATTGACAGGGTATATAGCAAAAGCCGGGAGGGAATGGATATAAAAAATTCTAAACAACTTGTTTTTACAGAGGATAGAACATTCACTTTTTTCTGCCCGAGTGTGGTGCTGTTTATCTGCATTCATTAGATTAATTTGTGATCAGAGCAAGTTGGTAAACAACTTGTTCTCACTTCAGAGGATAGAGCATACCATTTTTTTCTGTCTGAGTGTGGAGCTGTTTACCTGAAAACTTTGGATGTCCAGAACAACACTATTCACTATTCACACTGCCACCAGGTACGCACCCCTTACAAGGCCAGAGTCTTTCTCTACACACAAAGGATTTTTAACTCAAAACTACAGAGCAGAAGGGAAGATTCCTGCCAGGTATTTACGATCCGGATGTTAAGTCATAAAACTGGTGGGGGAGAGAGACGCCCCTGAGGGGGGGGGGGGGGGGGGGTTGTTCCCTCTATAGCCATGGATATTGTCTAAGCCATGATTTAATATTGGATGGGAAACTGACTTTCTCTTTCCTTATTGAAATGGTGTATAAAGGGACGACTATGCTTTCAATGTCAATTAAGACATTGAGAATGAATGTATGCTTTTGTACAGTCTGATTTGACCATTGTATCTGTGTTGGACAGTAACTTAAAGGTTCATGCGAACTGGAAGTGTGACTTCTTTCCCAAATGATTTCCTAAAGTTTTAAGTATTTTGTCATCAGTTTTTCCATACCAAGAATAGATGAGGCTTGATGGCAAAAAACCACACACAACTGCAATGCAACTAATCAATCACAACGATACATGACTCTTCAGTTTGCAGACTATCTGCAGACCAATGTGTCCCTAAGGGCACCCTATTCCCTATATAATGTTCTACTTTGACCGAAGCCCATGGTTAAAATTAGTGCACTATGTATTGGGAATAGGGTGCCATTTGAGATGCATGCCGCCTGTCAATGAAGCCCCCTGATGGCTGCATACCGATGGTCCATCTCTCTACTCATGGAATAGTGTAAGCATTGCATTGGGGTAAAGAATCACAATTTATTTCAAGTACTGTACTTGGTCAATAAAACAACCTCAGCAATGACATTGCATCTGGGCTGAGCTGCAATTGAGGTACTGGCTTTGGTTTAAAAAAAGATACATATTGAGAATTGAGAACTGTCTGGAATCCGTTGTTTCCCTGTTTGCTACTCAAACATATTTTACTTAGTCATAGACTAAATTAACTAGACAGAACCATCGTGGAAAAATGAAAGACCTGTCTCAATAATAGTATGTGCCCCAGTGCTCAAACGTCAACATACCTAGCTCCTCCTACTGGAGCGTGGTTTACAGATCACATTTATAACAGGCACTCATAGCGTCTTGATCCGGTTGCGAGTTGTCTTATCACATTGGCTAGGCTTGATAAAAAAAATACATTTAAAAAAGTTCATATAAAAATGTACTGGTTATAGCATTGGCCATATGTAGGTCCATCTTGTTAACCCTAAACTTACACTTAGTTTAGACTGAATGTCACGTTCTGTTCCTTTTTTATGTCTTTATTTTCGTTTGGTCAGGGCGTGAGTTGGGGTGGGCATTCTATGTTGTTTTTCTATGTTTTGTTCTATGGTTATATTTCTATGTGTTTGGCCTAGTATGGCAGGTGTCAGTCGTTGTCTCTGATTGGGAGCCATATTTAGGTAGCCTGTTTTTCATTGTGTTTTGTGGGTGATTATTTTCTGTGTAGTGGATGTCACCTTACAGAACTGTTGCGTTTCGTTCTCCTTTGTTATTTTGTTTAGTGTTCTATGTTTACTAAATATAATGATGAACACTTACCACGCTGCGCTTTGGTCCTCACCTCATTCCAACGACGAGCGTTACACTGAAGCTGTAAACTTTTCTGTGAGTTTTGGAAACTTCCAGATTGGCAGCACATCATGGACCTAATGACATTTGGAAACAAACCAATCAAAATACAGAATCATTCACAGTCAGATTGGCTGGTCATGACTCACATCAACACCACTGTAAACCCTAGACCCACTCCAATTCGCATACCGCCCCAACAGATCCACAGATGACGCAATCTCAATTGCACTCCACTCTGCCCTTTCCCACCTGGACAAAATAAACACTTATGTGAGAATGCTGTTCATTGACTACATCTCAGTGTTCAACACCATAATGCCCACAAAGCTCATCACTAAGCTAAGGACCCTGGGACTAAACACCTCCCCCTGCAACTGGATCCTGGACAACCTGACGGGCTGCCCCCAGGTGGTAAGAGTAGGCGACAACACATCTGCCATGCTAATCCTAAACACAGTGGCCCCTCGGGGTGCGTGCTTAGTCCCCTCCTGTACTCCTTGTTCACCCACGACTGCGTGGGCAAGCACGACTACAACACCATCATTAAGTATGCTGACGACACAACAGTGGTAGACCTGATTACCGACAACGATGAGACAGACTATAAGGAGGTCAGAGACCAACAACCTCTCCCACAATGTGAGCAAGACAAAGGAGCTGATCGTGGACTATAGGAAAAAAAGGTCCGAACAGGTCTCCATTAACATCGACAGGGCTGAAGTGGAGCAGGTCGAGAGTTTCAAGTTCCTTGGTGTCCACATCACCAATGAACTATCATGGTCCAAACACACCAAGACAGTTGTAAAGAGGGCACAACAACACATTTTCACCCTCAGGAGACTGAAAAGATTTGGCATGGGTCCCCAGATTCTCAAAGAGTTCTACAGCTGCACCATCGAGGGCATCCTGACCAGTTGCACACCGCCTGGTATGGCAACTGCTCGGCATCTGACAAGTTGACCACACCGCTCGCATCGGACTTTGTTATATTTGTGACGCTCAACGTGCTGCAAGTCCTGCCTCTCAAATCTCCTCATTGGTTTGTAGGAGCATATACACACGTTACAAATTACCTCGACTAACCTTTACCCAGGTACATTGCCTCGGTACCGGTACCCCCTGTATATAGCCTCGTTATTGTTATGTAATTTTCTTGTGTTGTTATTATTTTTTTACTTTAGTTTATTTAGAAATTATTTTCTTAAGTCAATTTCTTGAACTGCATTGTTGGTTAAGGGCTTGTAAGTAAGCATTTCGCTGTTGTATTCGGCGCATGTGGCTAATAAAATTGTATTTTATTTGACAGTGAGCTGTAAGATCATGTCCAAAAGAGGGGGGAAGGCAAATCTTTGCGTAATTTCTGCGGCATACTCCAAAACTGGTTGGCTGACTTCAGCTTTTCTGCAGTCAGCCTTTATCTCGATTTACACACCCTGTATCTGAATTTCTGAACAGGGAAGGGCAACAGAAACAAATGACTGGAGAAGAAGAAACACTACATAATTAGCCATCCCGGACACAGTCACAGACGATGTACTGTTTCATAGCATAACAGTTTTACGTTCGAGGAGATATCCATAGACAGACATGATTTAGCTTTCAAATCTCACATCCTGGGACTACGGTAAGGAAATAATTTAACACTGAATGCTTTTGGACAGTTTCCTATGTTTTAACAATGTTGAGCTATGCATGCTGACACAGTAGCCTTTGTGAAACTGCAGATGACTGCAGTACTTGAGAGCCGTGTTGAATAGTCCTGGTAGCACAGCTAAAGAGGATGAAGAAAATGTATCTTTCTCTCCCCAGGTTAAACTACTAGCATGGCTGAGTCTGCAGGCTTGAGTTCAGATGGTATGTGACATACTGGCTTTGTGATCAACTCTTAACTCACAAACGATACTGATCTATTTTCATATGGCTAAGGACATTTAACCAAATATTGAATGGTTTTATTACATTTATCCAAGAATGGTATATGGGAAAATAAAAAGGGAAAAGATCACTTTCACTTTCGCTATTTGATAAAGAGAGGGAGTCCAGCGGCAAAGCAGAGGGAGAAGATGCAGCACGACCTTCTGCTTATTTTCTCATAGAGGAATCATCGGATCGCTACACAATTTTCCGTTCCCAAAACTAGAATGTGTTATGAACAGAGTGCACTAAGGTTTTTAGACTTGGGTAATTGCCAAACTCTCTAGAAATTATGTTATTCAGAAGGAGTACATCGGTAGTTTCAAGTTCTTGCGCACAAACTCATACAGAGAGTAGGCGTTCCCTGATGTAGATATGCAAATACATGTTAAAATGTGCCAATAGGATATTGCTAGCTTGGAGTGGTGCTTGGCTCTGCTTTTTTTCCCCACAACCTGACAACGATTTACATTGTAAAAAGCCCATACAAACTATCTTGGGTTAGCTATAAGAATACTTCTGTACATTGTAAATACAGTTAAATGCTATCATGTTTTGTACAAAATCAAAGCAATGATTGTCCCTAAAGATGAACACTGTTATTAAACGGAGATGTTGACAGATGTTTGCAAAGTCATATTTGTGGAACATGTGATATTCACATCTTTAAAGCTTCCCTCCTGGTCCTACCCCCTTAGGAGCAGGTTCACAGAGATGATGTGGTAACTTGGCTTGATAACTTTGCATCTCTCTTATCTAACATCACTCCCAGATGCCCAGTTTGTGGATAAGCACAGGGCTCAGCTCATTCAGAGGGTTACCTTAGTGATGCCCATAGCAGATGACCTACTCCAGAGGTGCCTGATCCATGAGGAGGTGTACTCTAATATCCATGCTACCAGGACCAGCCAGGAACAAATGAGACTGCTGTATGAGGCCCTGAATTCAGGAGGGGTAAAGGTGAAATCAGCCTTTTACAGGATTCTACTGGAACAACAACCTCAACTAGTCCAAGATCTAGGTAAGATCATCTCTCTCCCTCTGTGTGCTGCAGAAATACAATGTATAAAGTTGGCATATAATGGCTTTTTACACATTTGCTATTCATCACTGTCCCATGAGTTAAACCAAAGCCAGTACCTCAATCGCAGTTCAGCCCAGATGCAATGTCATTGCTGAGGTTTAGGCTAACTGGTTACCATATGTAAAGGATCAGTTGATTATGCATCAATTAAAACACTACAGGCAATGGTAAACAATGCTGAGTCTCTCTACATCCACACCAAAAAACAAAAACACTGATGAGAAGGCATTGGTTACTATTAATGTTCTGTTGCTCTCTCATGCCAGGTGAACCCTCTGCAGTCCATGTCAGCACAACTCTGAATTCTAAAGACAAAGGTAAATTATGTGAAATATTGGCTTCGCGATCATCAACACTTGACTGACTGACTTCCTACAAGATTAAACTGTGTCCTGTGTTAAAATTGTTTAAAACGGACAAATAAATATTGCATTCTTCACCAATGTTATTGTTTTTCAGATGAGAATAATGAAATGTGCCAAACAGAATTGAAATCGTACCTGAAGAGAACATTTGAAAGAATATTTCCAGGAATAGCTACACAAGGACGTCCTACACTCCTAAACAAGATCTACACAGAGCTCTACATCACAGAGGGTGGAAGTGGTGAGGTCGACAAAGAACATGAAGTGATGAAAATTGAGGCAGTATTAAGGAGACCAGCGACACAAGAGATACCAATCAAATGCAACGACATCTTTAAACCCTTACCTGGACAGGACCTGACTATCAGAACTGTGCTCACAAAGGGAGTCGCTGGCATTGGAAAGACAGTCTCAGTGCAGAAATTCATTCTGGACTGGATTGATAGAGAAGCTAATCAGGATATACAGTTCATATTTCCAATTCCTTTTCGTGAGCTGAATTTGATGAAGGAAAATAAACTCAGTTTGATTGATCTACTTCATAATTTTTTCGACGACATCAAAGAATCAGGACTTTCCAACTTAAAAAAAGTCAAAGTGTTGTTTATCTTTGATGGGTTGGATGAGTGTCAACTTCCTCTGAATTTCAACAGAAATGAGATCTGCTGTAATGTCACAAAGTCAACCACAGTGGATGTACTTCTGACAAACCTCATAAAGGGGAATCTGCTTCCTTCTGCTCTTCTCTGGATAACTTCACGACCAGCAGCTACCAATCGGATCCCTCCTGAGTGTGTTGACCAGGTGACTGAGGTACGAGGGTTTAGGGATGAACAGAAGGAGAAATACTTCAAGAAGACAGTCAGTGATGAGAAACTAGCTGAAAGAATCATTGCACATATAAAGTCTTCAAGGAGCCTCGACATCATGTGCCACATACCAGTGTTCTGTTGGATCTCAGCCACTGTTCTAGAGAAACTGTTGAGTAAAGCAGAAAGTGGAGACTTGCCCAAGACTCTGACACAAATGTTCTTACAGTTTCTGATCTTTCAGATAATACAGACAATGCGGAAGTATCATGAAGACCCTGACACAGATCTCCACTGGGATAAAGAGATCATACTGAAACTTGGAAAACTGGCCTTTGAACATCTTGAAAAAGGCAACCTGATCTTCTATGAGAAAGATCTGAAAGAGTTTGGCATTGACATCAGACAAGCTTCTTTGTGCTCAGGAGTGTTCACACAGATCTTAAGAGAAGAGTGTATGTACCAGGAGGTGGTCTACAGCTTTGTTCATCTGAGCCTTCAGGAGTTCATTGCTGCTTTGTATGTGTTTCTTTCATTTGAAGACAACAATGAGGATGTTATAACACCCCAACTACCATCCTCCTCGACTGGAATTGTCTTGTATGAAGAAATTCGTCCTGACAACATCTACAAGAGCGCAGTGGATAAGGCCTTAAAGAGTCAGAGTGGACACCTGGACCTGTTCCTGCGCTTTCTTCTTGGCCTCTCACTGAAGTCCAACCAGACACTGCTTCGAGGCCTACTGACACAGACAGAAGGGAGCTCACAGAGCAACAAGGGCACAGTCGACTTCATTAAGGACAGGATCAGGAAAAATCCCTCTCCAGAGAGGTGCATCAACCTCTTTCACTGTCTGAATGAGCTGAACGACAATTCTCTGGTGGAGGAAATCCAAATCTACTTGAAGTCAGGAGGTGTTTCGAAGGTTGAACTCTCATATTCTCATTGGTCTGCTCTGGCCTTTGTTATGTTGTCCTCAGACGAGGAGCTGGATGTATTTGAGCTGAAGAAATTTGTCAGATCAGACGAAGGTGTTATGAGGCTGTTGCCAGTGATCAAAGCCTCTAAAACGGCTCTGTAAGTACTCTGCTTTCTGTCTTTCTCTCGCTCGCTCTCTCTCTCTCTATCTCTCTCTCCCTCTTCCCATAAACATGGGAAAACATACATACAAACCTGGGCTGGTCTATGGACTAAAGTTCTAGAAACACTGGACTTAAACACTGAGTGGTATTTTCAAATGTTCCTTATTTCCCCAAGGATGAATTCTTGCAATATCACTTGGAGATGTTGTGAGAATCTGGCCTTATCTTTCGGATCATGTACCTCAAGTTTGAGAAAGCTGGACCTGAGTCACAATGGCTTGACTGATTCAGGGGTGGAGCTGCTCTGTCTTGGACTGGGCAATCCACTCTGTAAATTGGAAACACTGAAGTGAGTATTATGACTATTACATTATATTATTGTTATTTAGGTAACACATCTATATCCAATGTATTAATTATTTCTCGTAAAACAAATTATTTTGTAACTTCTCAGCTATTTGTTGTGTGTCCTGAAAGAGTAAAACCCTTTCTACTTATCTGCAGGCTGTCAGGCTGTAAAGTCCAAGAGAAAGGCTGTGCTTCTCTGGCTTCAGCTCTGAGGTCAAACCCGTCACACCTGAGAGAGCTAGATCTGAGTTACAATAACACAGGAGATTCAGGAGTGAAGCAGCTCTCTGCTGCACTGGAGGTTCAACACTGTAAACTGGAGACACTGAGGTGAGTATTCTCTCCACTCAACAGGTTACGTTGTTAACTTTAGAGTAATATTTGATTAAATATACAGCACCAATGTTCTTTTTTCAGTCTGTTTGTTTGCAGCTTAACTGGGACATGTTGTGAAGCCCTGGCCTCGGCTCTGTGCTCAAACTCTTCAAGTCTGAGAGAGTTGGATCTTAGTCGCAATGACCTGCACAGTATTGGGCTGGAGCTGCTCTCTGCTGGACTGAGGAGCACCAATTGTAAACTAGAAAGGCTGAGGTGACAATTGTCATTATGTTTAATCGTTTGCATTTCATAAATTGTAAAAATGGTCAAAAATCTCTTGTAAAAAATTCCAGAAGATGATATTTCACGAAGCAGAATGAATGACTCAGTCTAAGATGCTCTTTTTATTTCTAAAATGTTCATTAATTAGAACTGATTCATTACTGTACATGGCCGATTCTGTTACCAACTCTATTAAACACGATGAACTTGTGGTAGACATGTTGAGTAAAACAAATTCTTGTGTAGCTTCTCAGCTCTTTGGTATCTATGCTGAAAGAGTGAAACTCTTTTCTACTTCTCTGCAGGCTGTCAAACTGTAAAGTCGAAGAGAAAGGCTGTGCTTCTCTGGCTTCAGCTCTGAGGTCAAACCCCTCACACCTGAGGGAACTGGACTTGAGCTACAATCATAACCTGCAGGATGCAGGAGTGGCCAATCTTTCTGCTGCACTGGGGAATCCACTTTGTAATCTGGAGTCACTGAGGCAAGTGCTGATATAGAATAGTGTTGTTAAATCTTGTTCCTGGAGACACCATCTGAGTTTCAGATAGTTGAGATACTGATGGTTGACACTCAAACTGTACAGACTCAGCTGAAACAGAAAAAACATATCCCTCTCTTATCTGAAGGCTTGAAAACTGTGGAGTCACAGAAGAAGGCTTTTCTTCCCTAGCCTCTGCTCTGAAGTCCAACCCTTCACACCTGAGACAGCTGGACCTGAGCAGCAATAAAGCAGGAGACACAGGAGCAAAGCTGCTCTCTGCTGCACTAGAGCATCCAGGCTGTGAACTATTGAAATTGAGGTTAGTCTTTTTGTAACCATTTGTAACTAAACAGGAAAGGGGTTTAGATTTTTAGCTAAAGTTACTGTCACAGCTGGTATCAAGATGGAGTGAAGGCCTCTTCCCTTCCTTTGTGCAGGCTGTCATTCTGTAGTGTCCTGGGGGACGGTTGCTGTTCCCTAGTTTCAGCTCTGAGGTCAAACCCCTCACACCTGAGACAGCTGGACCTGAGTAACAATTTCCTAGGAGACTCAGGAGTGAAGCTGCTCTCTGCTTTATTGGAGGACCCACACTGTGAAATCAAGACGCTGAGGTACAGTTATACGACTTACAACAATACTTTATTCATATAATTCCTTATTATATTTGGAAAGAGTCAAACTGTGAAGGTCTGTGGCTCTAAGCTATGCGTTTAAAATTAGGATGAGGCTGCGTGACCGAAGTTAATTGCCCTGTTCCTCCTCGTCCAGCACCACTGGAAGCATCTTCCCCAGAGCTAAAGAACCGAATTAGAGTCTATGCATGTGTTACGACCATTAAATCGCTATTTAGACTGCCTGTCTGTGTCGTGCTTAGGTTGTAATAGCCCACAGACAATTAAGTTTGTTGTACAACATGTCGATCATGTCTTTTGTGCAACATGTCGAAGTTTATAGGCTATACCAGACAAAAAATGCCTGACCAAAGAAAATGGCCCCAGAGGGGATGGCCACTGTTTTACAGGCTCTTAACCAATTGTGCTATTGTGTTATTTCGCATTGTTTCTAACTTATTTTGTACATAAGGTTGCTGCTACCGTCTCTTATGACCCAAAATAGCTTCTGGAAAGCAGAACAGCGATTAATCACCTCGAACTGGACAAAGTTTCTTTCTTTAATGAGTCTACGCGAAGGATATACTGTTTCTCCGAGACCAGGCCCAAATCCCCGCCATTCATGTGAAAAAAAGACGGAGGTACAGGGGGCGGAGATTGGGGTGCCTTATGAGAATTCATCCGCGAGTGGGTAACCCGTCTCTAGCAGCCGTTCTATTAGCCAACGTGCAATCACTGGAAAATAAACTGGATGAGCTCCTTTCGAGACTATCCTACCAACGGGACATTAAACTGTAATATCTTGTGTTTCACCGAGTCGTGGCTGAATGACGACACGGATAATATGCAGTTGGCTGGGTTTTCCGTGCATCCTCAAGACATAACGTAGCTGTTGTGTGTTTATTTGTCAATAACAGCTGGTGCTCAATGTCTAATATTAAGGAAGTGTGGTGGATATTATAAAATAAGGATTTGCTGTAGTCCAAGTCAAACTAAGATTCTTTATTTTTCTGAGCTCAGGAGAATAACATAGTTACACTGTGCAGTGCAGACAGTCTGAATTCCGAAGCATTGGGTGATAAGCACATACAGTGGGGCAAAAAAGTATTTAGTCAGCCACCAATTGTGCAAGTTCTCCCACTTAAAAAGATGAGAGAGGCCTGTAATTTTCATCATAGGTACACTTCAACTATGACAGACAAAATGAGAAAAAAAAATCCAGAAAATCACATTGTAGGATTTTTAATGAATTCATTTGCAAATTATGGTGGAAAATAAGTATTTGGTCACCTACAAACAAGCAAGATTTCTGGCTCTCACAGACCTGTAACTTCTTCTTTATGAGGCTCCTCTGTCCTCCACTCGTTACCTGTATTAATGGCACCTGTTTGAACTTGTTATCAGTATAAAAGACACCTGTCCACAACCTCAAACAGTCACACTCCAAACTCCACTATGGCCAAGACCAAAGAGCTGTCAAAGGACACCAGAAACAAAATTGTAGACCTGCACCAGGCTGGGAAGACTGAATCTGCAATAGGTAAGCAGCTTGGTTTGAAGAAATCAACTGTGGGAGCAATTATTAGGAAATGGAAGACATACAAGACCACTGATAATCTCCCTCGATCTGGGGCTCCACGCAAGATCTCACCCCGTGGTGTCAAAATGATCACAAGAACGGTGAGCAAAAATCCCAGAACCACACGGGGGGACCTAGTGAATGACCTGCAGAGAGCTGGGACCAAAGTAACAAAGCCTACCATCAGTAACACAATACGCCGCCAGGGACTCAAATCCTGCAGTGCCAGACGTGTCCCCCTGCTTAAGCCAGTACATGTCCAGGCCCGTCTGAAGTTTGCTAGAGAGCATTTGGATGATCCAGAAGAAGATTGGGAGAATGTCATATGGTCAGATGAAACCAAAATAGAACTTTTTGGTAAAAACTCAACTCGTCGTGTTTGGAGGACAAAGAATGCTGAGTTGCATCCAAAGAACACAATACCTACTGTGAAGCATGGGGGTGGAAACATCATGCTTTGGGGCTGTTTTTCTGCAAAGGGACCAGGACGACTGATCCGTGTAAAGGACAGAATGAATGGGGCCATGTATCGTGAGATTTTGAGTGAAAACCTCCTTCCATCAGCAAGGGCATTGAAGATGAAACGTGGCTGGGTCTTTCAGCATGACAATGATCCCAAACACACCGCCCGGGCAACGAAGGAGTGGCTTCGTAAGAAGCATTTCAAGGTCTTGGAGTGGCCTAGCCAGTCTCCAGATCTCAACCCCATAGAAAATCTTTGGAGGGAGTTGAAAGTCCGTGTTGCCCAGCAACAGCCCCAAAACATCACTGCTCTAGAGGAGATCTACATGGAGGAATGGGCCAAAATACCAGCAACAGTGTGTGAAAACCTTGTGAAGACTTACAGAAAACGTTTGACCTCTGTCATTGCCTACAAAGGGTATATAACAAAGTATTGAGAAACTTTTGTTATTGACCAAATACTTATTTTCCACCATAATTTGCAAATAAATTCATAAAAAATCCTACAATGTGATTTTCTGGATTCTTTTTCTCATTTTGTCTGTCATAGTTGAAGTGTACCTATGATGAAAATTACAGGCCTCTCTCATCTTTTTAAGTGGGAGAACTTGCACAATTGGTGGCTGACTAAATACTTTTTTTGCCCCACTGTATCTTTACAGTTTCCTGTTCTTGGGTGAACATTCAGTTCTACTTTTATCTATACAAGGACATAGGAGCAAGCTGGTTTGCAACCTAGAGTTATACTCAGAAGAACAGGAGATTATAATAGGACAGTTTCACAAGGTTAGTCACATACTCAGTTATGTGGACACATACAATAAAAATTTCCCATAACAGAAGTCTTGAGGTATTGCTGGCCTGAGAAAGAGTACCTCATGTTAAGTTGTAGACCACACTATCTACCAAGAGAGTTTTCATCTATATTTTTCATAGCTGTCTATTTACCACCACAAACCAATGCTGGAACTAAGACCGCACTCAACA
The DNA here is from genome assembly GCF_016432855.1 of Salvelinus namaycush. NCBI lineage: Eukaryota > Metazoa > Chordata > Actinopteri > Salmoniformes > Salmonidae > Salvelinus > Salvelinus namaycush. The sequence goes on from NC_052315.1 coordinate 33,936,277, forward strand.
AGCTGTATAAGGCCATAAGCAAACAAGAAAATGTTCATCCAGATGTGGCACTCCTAGTGGCCGGGGACTTTAATGCAGGCAAACTTAAATCCTTTTTACCTAATTTCTACCAGCATGTCACATGTGCAACCAGAGGGGAAAAAACTCTAGACCATCTTTACTCCACACACAGAGACGCATACAAAGCTCTCCCTCGCCCTCCATTTGGCAAATCTGACCATAAATATATTCTCCTGATTCCAGCTTACAAGCAAAAACTAAAGCAGGAAGGACCAGTGACTCGCTCAATACGGAATTGGTCAGATGAAGCGGATCCTTCACTACAGGACTGTTTTGCTAGCACAGACTGGAATATGTTCCAGGATTCATCCAATGACATTGAGGAGTATACCACCACCGCTTCATCCATAAGTGCATCGACGACGTCGTCCCCACAGTGAACGTACGTACGTATCCCAACCATGGATTACAGGCAACATCCACACCGAGCTAAAGGCTAGAGCTGCCGCTTTCAAGGAGCGGAACACTAATCCGGACGCTTATAAGAAATCCCGCTATGCCCTCAGACGAACCATCAAACAGGCAAAGCATCAACACAGGAGTAAGATTGAATCCTACTCACCGGATCTGACGCTCGTCGGATGTGGTAGGGCTTGCAAACTATTACAGACTACAGACGAAAACGCAGCCCGCGAGCTGCCCAGTGACTTGACCCTTACAGACGGGCTAAATGCCTTTTATTGTCGCTTCGAGCCAAGCAACACTGAAGCATGCATGAGAGCACCAGCTGTTCCGGACGACTGTGTGATTAAGCTCTCCGTAGCCGATGTGAGCAAGACCTTTAAACAGGTTCACAAGGCTGCAGGCCCAGACGGATTACCAAGACGTGTACTCAGAGCATGCGCAGCCCAACTGGCAAGTGTCTTCACTGACATTTTCATCCTCCCTGACTGAGTCTGTAATACCTACAGTTGAAGTCGGAAGTTTACATTCACCTTAGCCAAATACATTTAAACTCAGTTTTTCAGAATTCCTGACATTTTAATCAGAGTAAAAAATCCCTGTCTTAGGTCAGTTAGGCTCACCACTTTATTTTAAGAATGGGAAATGTCAGAATAATGGTAGAGAGAATTATTTATTTCAGCTTAAATTTTTTTAGCACATTCCCAGTGAGTCAGAAGTTTACATACACTCAATTAGTATTTAGTAGCATTGCCTTTAAATTGTTTAACTTGGGTCAGACGTTTTGGGGAGCCTTCCACAAGCTTCCCACAATAAGTTGGGTGAATTTTGGCCCATTCCTCCTGACAGAGTTGGTGTAACTGAGTCAGGTTTGTAGGCCTCCTTGCTCGCACACGCTTTTTCAGTTCTGCACAAATCTTCTATAGGATTGAGGTCAGGGCTTTATGATGGCCACTCCAATACCTTGACTTTGTTATCCTTAAGCCATTTTGCCACAACTTTGGATGTATGCTTGGTGTCATTGTCCGTTTCGAAGACTCATTTGCGACCAAGCTTTAACTTCCTGACTGATGTCTTGAGATGTTGCTTCAATAAATCCACATAATTTTCCTTCCTCGTGATGCCATCTATTTTGTGAAGTGCACCAGTCCCTCCTGCAGCAAAGCACCCCCACAACATGATGCTGCCACCCCCGTGATTCACGGTTGGGATGGTGTTCTTCGGCTTGCAAGCATCCCCCTTTTTCCTCCAAACATAACGATGGTCATTTTTGCCAACAGTTCTATTTTTGTTTCATCAGACTAGAGAACATTTCTCCAATAAGTACGATCTTTGTCCCCATGTGCAGTTGCAAACCGCAGTCTGGCTTTGTTATGGCGGTTTTGGAGCAGTGGCTTCTTCCTTGCTGAGCGGCCTTTCAGGTTATGTCAATATAGGACTCGTTTTACTGTGGATATAGATACTTTTGTTCCTTTTTCCTCCAGCATCTTCACAAGGTCCTTTGCTGTTCTGGGATTGATTTGCACTTTTCGCACCACAGTACGTGTCTACATCCTGAGCGGTATGACGGCTGCGTGGACGCATGGTGTTTATACTTGTGTACTATTGTTTGTACAGATGAACGTGGTACCTTCAGGCGTTTGGAAATTGCTCCCAAGGATGAACCAGACTTGTGGAGGTCTACAACTTTTTTTCTGAGGTCTTTGCTGATTTATTTTGATTTTCCCATGATGTCAAGCAAAGAGGCACTGAGTTTGAAGGTAGGCCTTGAAATACTGTCACGACTTCTGCCGAAGTTGGTCCCTCTCCTTGTTCGGGCGGCGTTCGGCGGTCGAAGTCACCGACCTTCTAGCCATCGCTGATCCACTTTTTATTTTCCATTGGTTTTGTCTTGTCTTCCATCACACCTAGTTCCTATTCCATCAATTACATGTTGTGTATTTAACCCTCTGTTCCCCCCCATGTCGGGTTATGTACCCATTTATTGATTGTTCTGTTTTCCGGTGGGTTTTTGTTATTACACTGCGCCGTTGGAAACACTGTTTTTGCTCTCCTGCATCTGACTTCTCTGCCGCCAGTACGCACCCCTTACAAATACATCCACAGGTACACCTCCAATTGAGTCAAATGTCATCAATTAGCCTATCAGAAGTTCTAAAGCAATGACATAATTTTCTGGAATTTTCCAAGCTGTTTAAAGCACAGTCAACTTAGTGTATGTAAACTTCTGACCCACTGGAATTGTGATACAGTGAAATAATCTTTCTTTAAACAATTGTTGGAAAAATGACTTGTGTCATGCACAAAGTAGATTTCCTATCCCACTTGTCAAAACTACAGTTTGTTAACAAGAAATTTGTGGAGTGGTTGAAAAACAAGTTTTAATGACTCCAACCTAAGTGTATGTAAACTTCCGACTTCAACTGTACATTTTTCAAGCAGACCAGCATAGTCCCTGTGCCCAAGAAAGCGAAGGTAGCCTGCCTAAATGACTACCGCCCCGTAGCACTCACGTGGGTAGCCATGAAGTGCTTTGAAAGGCTGGTCATGACTCACATCAACACCATCATCCCCTCAGGCGTGCATCCTTAGTACACTCCTGTACTCCCTGTTCATCCACAACTGCGTGGTCAAGCACGACTCCACCACCATCATTAAGTTCGCTGACAACCCAACAGTGGTAGACCTGATCACCGACAATGATGAGACAGCCTATAGGGAGGAGGAAAGAGACCTGGCAGCGTGGTGCCAGGACAACAATGGAGCTGATCGTGGACTACAGGAAAAGTACGGCCGAACACACCCCCATTCACAGCGACGGAGCTGTAGTGGAGCGGGTCAAGGGTTTCAAGTTCCTTGGTGTCCATGTAACAGTATAACTTTAGTACGTCCCCTCGCCCCGACCCGGGCGCGAACCAGGGACCCTCTGCACACATCAACAACGGTCGCCCACGAAGCATCGTTACCCATCGCTCCACAAAGGCCACGGCTTTTGTGGAGCGATGGGTAACGACGCTTCGTGGGTGACCGTTGTTGATGTGTGCAGAGGGTCCCTGGTTTGCGCCCGAGGTTGGGGCGAGGGAACGTACTAAAGTTATACTGTTACATTGATGCTGTTGACCCGGATCACTGGTTGCTGCGGAAAAGGAGGAGGTTGAAAGGGGGGTGAGTGTAACGGATGTGAAATGGCTAGCTAGTTAGCGGGTACGCGCTAGTAGCGTTTCAATCAGTTACGTCACTTGCTCTGAAACCTAGATGTAGTGTTGCCCCTTGCTCTGCAAGGGCCGCGGCTTTTGTGGAGCGATGGGTAACGACGCTTCGTGGGTGTCAGTTGTTGATGTGTGCAGAGGGTCCCTGGTTCGCGCCCGAGGTCGGGGCGAGGGGACGTACTAAAGTTATACTGTTACATTGGTGCCGTGACACGGATCACTGGTTGCTGCGGAAAAGGGGGAGGTCGAAAGGGGGGTGAGTGTAACGGATGTGAAATGGCTAGCTAGTTAGCGGGTACGCGCTAATAGCATTTCAATCGGTTACGTCACTTGCTCTGAGACCTGAAGTAGGGTTTCCCCTTGCTCTGCAAGGGCCGCGGCTTTTGTGGAGCGATGGGTAACGACGCTTCGTGGGTGACCGTTGTTGATGTGTGCAGAGGGTCCCTGGTTCGCGTCGGGGCGAGGGGACGTACTAAATTTATACTGTTACATTGATGCTGTTGACCCGGATCACTGGTTGCTGCGGAAAAGGAGGAGGTTGAAAGGGGGGTGAGTGTAACGGATGTGAAATGGCTAGCTAGTTAGCGGGTACGCGCTAGTAGCGTTTCAATCAGTTACGTCACTTGCTCTGAAACCTAGATGTAGTGTTGCCCCTTGCTCTGCAAAGGCCGCGGCTTTTGTGGAGCGATGGGTAACGACGCTTCGTGGGTGTCAGTTGTTGATGTGTGCAGAGGGTCCCTGGTTCGCGCCCGAGGTCGGGGCGAGGGGACGTACTAAAGTTATACTGTTACATCCACAACATGCCTTTTCCCCCTCAGGAGACTGAAAAGATTTGGCATGGGTCCCCAGATCCTCAAAAAGTTCTACAGCTGCACCATCGAGTATTCTGACCGGTTGCATCACCGCCTGGTATAGCAACTGCTCAGTGTCTGACCGTAAGGCGCTACAAAGGGCATTGCATATGGCCCAGTACATCATTGGGGCCAAGCTTCCTGCCATCCAGGACCTGTATACTAGGCGGTGTCAGAGGAAGGCCCAAAAAATGGTCAAAGACTCCAGTCACCCAAGTCATGGACTGTTCTCTCTGCTACCGCACGACAACCGGCACCGGAGCGACAAGTCTAAGTCCAAAAGGCTCCATAACAGCTTCTACCCCCAAGCCATGAGACTGCTGGACAATTAATCAAATGGCCACACAGAATATTTACATTGATACCCCCCCCCCCCTTTGTTTTAACTGCTACTCGCTGTTTATTATCAATGCATAATCACTTTACCCCTACCCACATGTACAAATTACCTTGACTAACCTGTACTCCCACACATTGACTCGGTGCTGGTACTCCCTGTATATAGCCTCGTTTATTTTATTGTGTTAATTTTTATTTTTACTTTAGTTTATTGAGTAAATATTTTCTTAATTCTATTTCATGAACTGCATTGTTGGATAGGGGGCAGAGTTTTCACTTTTGGAAAAATAGTGTGCCCAATTTCAACTTCCTTCTACTCATCCCCCAGAACATAAGATATGCATATTATTAGTAGATTTTGATAGAAAACACTCTGAAGTTTCTAAAACTGTTTGAATCATGTCTGTAAGTATAACAGAACTTATGTAGCAGGCAAAACCCCGAGGACTAACCATTGATTTTTTTTTTTTTTTTAAGTCACTGTCTGTTCAATGAGTTTTCATTGGGAAGCCAGATTTCTAATCACTCTGTTCTCAGTTCCTACTGCTTCCACTGGATGTCACCAGTCTTAGGAAATAGGTTGAGGTTATTCATTTGTGAAATGAAGAAGAAGGCCATCAGGAAGCAGTGTAACGTCATGTGTACTGTTTGAGAGTTGCGCACGACTAGTTTGTTGATCTCCTGTATTGAAAACAGATAGACCCGTCTTCAATTTGATCGATTATTAACGTTTACAAATACCTTAAGTTGTATTACAAAAGTACTTTGAAATGTTTTGGCAAAGTTTAGAGGTAATTTTTTTAGATATTTTGTAGTGACTTTGCGCAAATTGGAAGCTGTTTTTTTCTGGATCAACCGCGCACCGAGCCAAATAAATGGACAATTTGGATATATATGGACGGAATTAATCGAACAAAAGGACCATTTGTGATGTTTATGGGACATATTGGAGTGCCAACAAAAGAATCTCGTCAAAGGTAATGCATGTTTTATATTTTATATCTGCGTTTTGAGTAGTGCCGGCAAGGTTGAAATATTCTACTCTCTTTGTTGACATTGTGCTATCATCAGATAATAGCATCTTATGCTTTCGCCGAAAAGCCTTTTTGAAATCTGACACGTTGGCTGGATTCACAACGAGTGTAGCTTTAATTTGGTATCTTACATGTGTGATTTAATGAAAGTTTGATTTCTATCATTTTTTTGAATTTGGTGCTCTACATTTTCCCTGGCTTTTGGCCAAGTGGGACGCTACCGTCCCGCTATCCCAGAGAGGTTTTTAAGGGCTTGTAAGTAAGCATTTCACTGTAAGGTCTACACCTGTTGTATTCGGCTTATGTAACAAATACAATTTTATTTTATTTGAATCTGTGTATAGAGAATCTGGCACATGCACAGATGCTCGTTTAGCTATCGGGAAGAGCATTCCAGAGAATTCAGCAATGCAGCCACACCTTTATGGTTATAACATTATATTTCTCTCTGCAGGCTTACAGACTGTTACATTTCAGAGGAAGCATTTGTTTCTCTGGCTTCAGCCCTGAAATCAAACCCATCGCATCTGAGAGAGCTGGACCTGACCAGGAATTACGGAGGAGACTCAGGAGTGAAGCTGCTCTGTGCTGGACTGAAGGATCCATGCTGTAAACTGGAGAAACTAAGGTGAGTTTTATAATCGGCAGTGTTTAACTAATTACTGTGGTTAAGAGTAAATTATTTTTCTCATTATCTGTTGACATTTTTACCAGCCTGTTTTGTTGTAAACTGAGTTGGGAATGCTGTGAGGCAATGGCAGCAGCTCTCAGCTCAACCTCAAGTCTGAGAGAGCTGGACCTGAGTCACAATTATCTGGGGAATTCAGGAGTGACGATGCTCTCTGCAGGATTGGGCAATCCTCATTGTAAACTGATGATCCTGAGGTATTGGATTTAATTTAACTATTTTTATTGATTTTAAAGTCACCAATTATTTGTCTTATTTTAGATTTTCTCAACCTTTGAATTGAATTACAGAAATGGCTAAGTGAATTACTTTCATCCTCTGCAGGCTCTGTAATTGTAGTATGAAAGAAGAAGGCTGTGCTTCTCTGGCCACAGCGCTGAGGTTAAATCCCTCTCACCTGAAAGATCTGGACCTGAGTTCCAATTCTCTAGGAGACCCAGGAATGAATCTGTTCTTTGCTGTGCTAGTGGATCCCTGTTGTAAACTGGAGATTTTGACGTGATTAATCATGACAAACTTTTGTGACATTACAATCACTGCAATTTGCTTATTCCATGTTGTGGGTTTGATTTAGTTAACGGTATGGTTATAGATGTATTATATAGAAAGTAATAGAAAGTAATTCCTGTCATATTACAGTTTGCATCCTAAGTTTCAGTGTTCTTTGTTTTCCCTCCAGTCTGGATAACTGTAACCTCACCGAGAATTGCTGTGCAGCACTGGCCACTGCTCTCAGCTCAAACTCCTGTAGTCTGAAAAACCTGAACCTGAGTGACAATAACCTATATGATTCAGGAGTACAGCTACTCTCAGCTGGACTGAAGAAAACACAGTGTAAACTGGAGACACTGAAGTAGGTTTACATGGCTTAGCCAAAGCAAATGTGGGCTTTATACTGAAAAGTTTTATACAATCATTTTTGATCTGACATGGAATAACTGTATTCTCTTCCTGTAGGGTAGCAAACTGTAAGTTCAAAGAGGATGGCTGTGTTGCTCTGGCCTCAGCTTTAAGCTCTAACCCCTTCCACCTGACAGAGCTCGATCTGAACCAGAACAGGTATGGGCGTGGAAAAGCCTTGCTCAAAGCACTGCAGAAGGATCCACACTGTAAACTAGAGAAAGTGGGGTGAGTGGTATAGTTGTGGTATAGTGTCAAGAGTATCACAAATGTCATTCAAGATGTGTTTGTGTTTGTTAATATTGCAAGTCATTGAGTTTCATTGAAAATGCAAGGTGATTGAAAACAAATATAATTTTACTGTGCCACTATTAAGGTATAAAGAGCTTGTGTTGCACTCATTTTACCCAATGTTTGTTTCTGATGATCCTGTATTTCGCTCTCCTGTATACATACGACTCATTATTATTGTTCTGCAAAATCCTCTCTTTTAGATTGGTTCAAATGTGAAACAGCCATCTTCATACAGGACAGAGAAACCAGCCGCATTCTGAAGAGACCGTCAAGAAGTGACGTGGACGCAGTGCTCAACCGTTCTTGAAACCACTGAACTGAAAACATGTTGTGTGTAGACCTAATAGACCAAACAGATGCAGCGTAACATTACAAACAAGTGACGTTAATACATTTTTTGATTAAGCTTTATAATTTGGAAGACGCTCAACATCTACTTTACAAATGTAATGCATGTGTATGCAGTACAGTACTGATCTTTGAAAAATACCATACCAGTCAAGTTTGGACACACCTACTCATTCAAGGGTTTTTCTTTATTTTTGCTATTTTCTACATTGTAGAATAATAGTGAAGACATCAAACATATGGAATCATCTAGTAACCAAAAAAGTGTTCAACAAATCAAAATACATTTTAGATTCTTCAAAGTAGCCACCCTTTGCCTTGATGACAGCTTTACACACTCTTGACATTCTCTCAACCAGCTTCACCTGGAATGCTTTCCAGCAGTCTTTAAGGAGTTCCCATATATGATGAGCACTTGTCGGCTGCTTTTCCTTCACTCTGCAGGCCAACTCATCCCAAAATATCTCAATTGGGTTGACAGTGTCTCCAGCAAAGCACCCCCACACCATCACACCACCTCCTCCATGCTTCATGGTGGGAACCACACATGCGGAGATCATCCGTTCACCTACTCTGCGTCTCACAAAGAAATGGCGGTAGGAACCAAAATATCAAATTTGGACTCATCAGACCAAACGACAGATTTCCACCAGTCTAATGTCCATTGCTCGTGTTTCTTATCCCAAGCAAGTCTCTTCTTATTATTGGTGTCCTTTAGTAGTGTTTTCTTTGCAGCAATTCGACCATGAAGGACTGATTCATGCAGTCTCCTCTGAACAGTTGATGTTGAGATGTGTCTGTTACTTGAACTCTGTGAAGCATTTATTTGGGCTGCAATTTCTGAGGCTGGTAACTCTAATGAACTTATCCTCTCCAGCAGAGGTAACTCAAGCCCACACTCCACAAAATTGTTTTCCAATCAAGCGGCTCATGAGCCCTTCCAGCTCTTGGGTATTCATGTCTTTGCTCAACGATCCTTAATAATAATCCACTAAGACTTTTCTTCGGGCATTCACTTCCAAGATTGAATCAGAGCATGCATAAACAATCATGCTAACTGTACAGGCTTAAGGTGTACGGAAACGCATTTCCAGCCTGCGGTGACCTTGGGACACCACAGACAGATTTCCTGAGGTGTCATCATCAGGTGATAAATTGAAAGCATACAATGTGTAACCCTCTGCAAAATCATTTCTGTCAATAGGTAAAGAGAGATCTTTTAGATGCCAGGAATAGATTGTAAAATTCTCGCACAGATACCGTATGATGTTATTAAATTGCGGTTGGAAAGCCTTAGCAGGGACCTGACGTCCGTCCTGACAGAGAGCTACATGCATTGAAGTGTTGAAAATTAAATGGGTTTTTATGTAAGCTGCCCGTATTACAGGCGTGATCAACCAAACCTATAACCATGTAGCGGGGTACAGGGCCTAGAAAAAGGTTTTCTTGACTGCAGATTCTACTGCCCACAGGTATGCTAAAGGTTTTCATGGTAATTCTTTGGAGAGGGTAAAGGGCATTTCCTTTCATCAAAGCCTGTGAGTGACCCAGACGAACTGCTGGAGATACAGACACTTTTTTAATAAAAAGCATTGCCCCCAACTCTTTTAAACTAAAGTCACCGTCTTGGGCAGACCTCAGGCAAAACTCATCCTTGGCCCTGGTTAATTTTACTTTTAAATCAACTGAATTTAAGAGTAAACGTTCTTGAAAGAAAATGTCAGTGTATCGGCCCTAGCAGATGAAACTCTCGAGATTCGGCACAGTAGCGAGCACGTGCCTCCAGTCCTTTGTTTGCACCGGTGGAAGGGTCTATTGATTCCATAGAGACTCCTGCAGTATCCTTGCTAAACAGCCCGGCGCTGAATTGTGTCTTGAGAGTGTCTTCGGAGTAGTTGAGTAAACACTCCATGATGGCCCTATGAGGATAGTTTAGTAAACACTCCATGATGGCCCTATAAGGGTATGTGGCGCTGCTTTGACTGATTAGGCGTTCACCCAAAGTCACATCCACTTGGGAGAAGATGGTGGCCAAGGGGTAATTAATGAGACTCACTTTGGCATCGTTTGCAATATTAGTACCATCTCTTTTGGTCACTTTGAGACGTAAATGCACCAAGGTGTTGTTGAGGACCAGATAGTTGTCAGAGCAGATGTTGAAAAACATTTATTATACCCCCTCTAACCCAGGGTCTTATGGGGGTAAGGAGCGTTTAGAGAGAGCTATAGCCGAAGAAACAGATAACAGGTTAGGCGCTGCTCAAGTGAATGAATGGTTAGCAGAGCAGGATGCTTACACTCTGCATAAACCTGTGCGAAAACAATTTCCAAGAAATAGAGTTTTATCTACTCATCCCATGTCCCAGTTTCAGGCGGATCTATGTGACATGCAGGCCCTTGCAGATAAAAATGATGGAAATCGCTACATGCTAACGGTTATAGATATTTTCTCTAAAATAGCATTTGTAAGGGTCTTAAAAAATAAGAGTGGGGCAGAGGTGACCCGGGCCTTTGACTTAATAATACTTTTCAGAAACTCATGAAGAAGCACAATATAGTACATTTTGCTACAGGCTCGGATTTGAAAGCTTCAGTTGTTGAACGCTTTAACAGAACTCTGAAGGAGCGGATGTGGAAATATTTTACAGCTCACAACACGCATAGATATATCGATATAGTTCAAGATTTAGTAAAGGGGTACAACTACAGCTACCATAAGAGTATACGGATGAAGCCCTCTGAGGTCTCTTCTGAAAACTCTTTTCAAGTCCATTTTTTCTGTATGGTTTGTTCCCCCTTCGCCGTAAGATTTTTTTAAAATTTAAAATTCATAGTGGGGGACTTGGTGCGTATATCCAAGTTGAGGGGTGTTTTTGACAAAAAATATGAGCAAGGTTACAGCGATGAGGTGTTCATCGTTACTGAATGTCTACCGCGCATATCCCCTGTCTACAAGTTAAAAGATTATGACGGGGAACTTATAGAGGTATCTTTTTATGAGAAGGAACTACAGAAGGTACAGATGGGTAAAGACAAAGTCTTTCACGTGGAGGAGATTCTAGATCAGAAGAGAGAAAAGGGTAAAAAACTGGTCCCAAAAGTTCAACAGTTGAGTATTAGAGCACGATGTGGCGGAGGCATCGGGGGTTAACTTAAACCCTCATGCATGATAAATACAACATCATTTGAGTGTACACAGGAGTGCATCATGGAACACAAAGGATTCTACCTGACTCTCCCCAGTAATGCGTCTGCACATATACTGTATATATAGGAATAACCAAAGTTCGAATTATACAACCAATTTTCCAAAGCCTATAGAGTTATCAGAGGCCTGGGAAGTAGGTCTCAGCGAGATTACATACCCCCATAGTTGGTATAATATCAAGGATAAGGACCGTGATTTTTATTGCAAAAGGATATCGGAACCTCCGAAACTTATAAAGATTAAAAAAGGGTTCTATAGAACCGTCGACAGGATCGTCTCAGAGTTGAACGAACTCCTAACCCTGAACAATATGGAAATACTCTTGATCTACATCCTTCTTGCCTCCCTGAGGTACAATAACGTTAATGAGCCCCTTTCAAATAACGACAACATTTCATTTTCATTTAGATGTTTTATTTTTGCAAACATCAAGTATTATGTATACAGACAATTCAGGATTCGTAGCAGGATACTAGTCCCCGTTTTCTGAACGATCCAAGCATGCAACACCCTGTATATTTGGTTTAGATTTACAGGCTTGTGTCGCTGAATTTTTAAAACACACACATCCGCTATATAAGTATATAAACAACAAATATGATACATGTTACAATTAAACGGTGTATTCAAACAAATAAAGTAAAATCTTAGACGAGGTTGTTTCTCGTTCTTCAGAATCATCCACAAGACGGGATACCAGTTGTGTCCATTGTAGGCTCTCGCCCGTATGTCGTACATGATTCATGATTTGCTCCATTTTTTGCACACGCTCTGCATTAACCCAGGTATTGTGTGTTGTGTAGAACAATACATTGTTCACTTTATTTTAAATAATTTGCTGCATAACATTTGTAAGTTCTCTCAAAAGAAACAAATGATTTATTCTCTCTAACATCGTATGCATATAGTTACCCATTGCTTTACATCTAAATAAAAATATGTATTGTTACTCAGTCTCTTGCGGTTTATTGAGCCAGAAAGTCAACACATCAGCCACCACAGCTTCCTTGTATTTGTTGTCGTCCACCAGGGTGTGTCGGATTTCTTTGAGTTTCTCGTGGATGTAGATTGCCTCCTTCAGTTCATGTACGAAAGCCTCGGTTACCCCGTAAACTCTGGGAATAGACGGCACAAGACCATAGACTCCAGGGCTCTGACCAGCGAAGGTATAAACCGGCTGGACCAAAGTCTTTTCACCAGCTCCTCAAAATGGTTGAAGAAGTAGTACCTTGGGGGTTCGTATAAACACGGATGACGTCATTGGCTGGGGTGATTGATCTCACAACCGATGCATTTTTCTCTTATACACTCTCCAATTACCACATCTAAAAGTGTGGCTACAGAGGCCTTGATGGTGTCCACTAAAATAGTACTAACCACCCCATCAAACACATCCTCAGGCTGTGTACATGTAGGGGGTGTCGGGGGAGTAGAATGGTGGGCTGCGAGGCATAGAGTCCTTAGGGTCTGGCACCCATGACGTATCGGAGTCGTGGTATGTGGTATATGCTGAAATGAAGAACCGGAGGCTTTATGGTCACCCCTTTTATTGTTGAACCAGTCCTTTGGTATCAGGGTGTGGTTAACGCAGCCGCGTACTTAGTTTTCTTCGGGGGCTGACCCTTCTGAGGATAACACTTCTTGGGGTTCCTTTGAATCATAATCCTCAGGATTCGTATATATTATGCACTTCCTTAGCCGAACAATGCTCTGCCGTTGTTGGCTCTGTACAAAAAGAGCGTCCAACAACTCTAACATTTTCAATTCCATTAGATCCCAACTTTTAAAAGGATTAAGCATGTGCAACCTAAAATCCCCAGTCAGGCCACCATCATGAATGTTTTGGTTGCGGGTTTCCTCGTTGCTGATATAGAACTCCACGCACCCACATGGAAGTCCATTCTTTCTTTGTATTTTCACCCTGTGAAATACTCTTCCTGAGGAGTCAAGGGCACCTTCCCAACGGGTTTCGTAGCCCGTGAACACGCTATACCCCTTTGTGATAACTCTCAGTTCGGGACACACCACCTTGCAAAAAACTTGCCAGTCTTCATACCCGTAGTCCACTCCTAAAGTCTGGTATGTATTTTCTTCTCCTTCGGCTACAGTATAGAGTTTCACTCTACAGGCCTGGTAATCAAACTGATAACCCCATTGCTGTCCATTAGACATCATCACTTGATCTTTCAGCGCAGTTGCTGGCAGTATTTGGGTTCTATACACATTTAGAAACCGCTTTTTTGTCGCATCGTATATTGTTGCTTTATACTCAGACCTTTTTCTATGTTTCAACCAGGGTCCTGCTTCCGTTGTTACGGTCATCACTGCTTTGCCACTGATCACAAAATCCATGTTTAATTTCTTTAGTGGTTTATCGTGGTCACTTGTGTTGTTCTGGGTCTTATTTATAATGCGTCTGCCCCCACACAATACCCCCGGACATTCCTGTTTCATAGACAACAGCCCTAAGGGCAATAAAATAGGGGCTGTGGGGCCATCCTCTTTGAAATGTTCAAACACATCCCCCCCCCAGTTCAACGAGGTCCCTACACATCAATCATCATGACAACTTCAAAGGAATAGATGCAATATATGCATAAATTAACACACACTCTAACACGTGACAACAGGAAAAGGATATCGTTATATGGGCATAACCACATAACTTCCCACCAGGATGTCCTGACCGGATGCCTAAATATGGGCACTCCCTAGAGCACGTGATAACTTCCCGCCAGGATGTCCTGACCGGATGCCCAAATATGGGCATGCACACATCATCCGGACATAGAGTCATAAATCAAACGTTTGACGCGTGCCGTCTACTGTATTCTCTCTCCCTTCAATAAGTAGGTGCATCCAAATTTTTGACTGGTACTTTATATAGACTATCTTTTTCCTGGATAGATGTGTACACATTTACAATTCAATTGGTCTTGTTGAAGTTCAGTGACTTAGACAAAATGGGATAGATTGTCGATGTTCTATTTTATGTCATAGGAATAAAATACAATGTTAGTATGGTACATAATTTTGCATATTCTTTGACATCCTCATCAAATGAATGTCTTAAGATAGTGTGTAATACACACATGTGCACACACACACAAACAGACACACACACACACACACACACACACACACACACACACACACACACACACACACACACACACACACACACACGCATAGGTCTGCTGGTTTAAAGGCTGAATTCTCCTGTTTCCATTAGGGCCTCATTAGTGTCCTCATCCGGGCCCTGTGAAAAAGAGACTGTTTGTTTAGTATGTCCAGTGCAGCTAAACATGTGACCATGCCAATATGTATTTGATTGTGTGAGTGTGTATTCGGCCAGGTGCATATGTGCATCCATGCGTATGTGCTAGTGTTTGTATATGTATATATGCTGCTGTGTGTGTGAGTGCTGGCATTTGCGTGCATTTGATCTTGCCTGTGCTAGAAGGTTATAGGTCTGAGTGTGGGGGCCGCTGTACCGTCGTAGACCTCTCCAGGACAGGAAGAGAGTGTAGACAGAGGCCAGCAGACACTGTACTGTGAACATGATAGAGCTGCCCTTCGCTATGTACACACCCGCACGCTGAGAGGGAGACGACGGAGGGAGACAAAGAAAGGAGGGGGTTACACACAGAGCGAGAGACACACGCACATACATACACACACATACACAGACAGTACAACACACCTGTTGGTCTGTGTAGAGTGCTTTAGCCTGTGTAGTGATGAGGCTGTAGGCCAGCAGAGCACAGCACCCCAGCAGTAGGCTGAAGATGTTCAGGCCTATCAGTGTGGTCACCTGTTCAACACGTTAACAGAACAGTGAGCATAACAACTTAACTTAAAATAAAAAATGGTGAAATACTTCACAATCACAGAAGCAATGAATTTAGCGTCTCACTACTAACAGTGGCAAACAACAAAAGATTCACTAGGGTGAGACTTCAAAATTGGGATAAGGAATTCAAAAAGTATATCATCATTTTTTGATTAATCAGATCACTCATTGAATAAAGCTCTTGTGTGATATATGCCTAGTTAAATAAAGGTTAAATTCAAAATAAATACAAATATATATACTCACATTGAGTTTGTTGGGTTTCCTCTGAACTTCCATTGCCAGCCCTCCAGTGGCCAGATACTGTAACATCACACAATAACCAGCTTAGTGAAAAATGTGTCACGTGCGCCGAATACAACAGGTGTAGACCTTACAGTGAAATGCTTACTGACATCATCTATACCAGGGTCATGTTCAGTGGGCACATCATGGGAAAAACATTTTGAAACAGGTAGTGACAACATTGACAGTGTCAACTGGGGATGCCTAGGCATTATCTCAGTGGGCTAACACAGTCTTGCATAAGACAGTGAAAAGCGAGGACTCACAAACAGGCCGGACCAGACTGGTGTAGTCAAGGAGACGGAACAGTTGAAGCTCACGCAGGCATAGGTTACTGTGGTTAGGATGGAGGCCAGGGCACCAAAGACCTGCAAAACCTTAGAGTGACAGAGAGAGAGGGGGATGCGGCAGAGAGAGAGACAGGAGAAGTACTCTAGAGTGATGGTTTTGGGTAACACTTTATTTCACAGGAAATGGTAACGTATTTACGAAACTACATGGTAAAGTTATAACTGATTAATAACAGTATTTGGTCACAGGGCACTGATTAGGAACCACAGAGTTGTTTTTTGTTTTCCTCATCTCACCCCAGTGACAAGGAGGCGGGTGTTAACAACTGTCCCAAACCAGCGTCCAATCCGCACATCTTTAAATTCTTCCTTATTGGTGGTTACAGTGAGTGGGTGGCCCGAGGTGCGGTCCTTAAAAAAAACATGGTACAGCCCTTCTTGGAACATGTTCTGAGTCATCTGAGAAAGGCAGACAACAAAAACATGTTGCAGTCTGATGATGTAAGAGACATGTCGCTGTTTGATGATGTAATAGCTACAGCTGAAGATATTAGGAAAACGTATCTCATCTAATGGGCATATAAGGCTACACACACACACACACACATTCACATACACACACCCACACACACACACACACACACACACACACACACACACACACACACACACACACACACACACTATCACATGCAGACACACTGATCACAGCCTTTCTCTCTCTATCTTACCTTCAGCAGCAATGGGTCCACAGCCTGGCTTCCTCATGAACAACTTTCATATCCACAAAGAATAGAATCAGCCTTCTAAACCTCATAGAGGGAAAAAAGATAGGGACCTGAAATCATATAGGCTTAGTGTTGGTCAGTCATTCACAGCGTCTCACTCTTCCGCCCTCACCACCCCAGACTGACACGGTCAAAGTTCACCTGAAGCATAGTTTACTTCCAGGCTGATATGGCCCACCTCTAAGGAAGGGATAATGTGTTCTGATTGGCCAGAGAGAGAGAGAGACTTGATCAATGAGGGGATCTGACTAATCTGGCCAGAGCGCCCGGTTGGGCGCGTTTTGCACCTGGTGAAAGTTGATTGCATTCCTTTTGGAACCGGGCTGGCTCCAGGGTGTGGAGTTAAGTTAATTTGTGGTATTTCTTTCCTCCTTAATGCATTTGAGCCAATCAGTTCTATTGTGACAAGGTAGGGGTGGTATACAGAAGATAGCCCTATTTGGTAAAATACCAAGTCCATATTATGGCAAGAACAGCTCAGTAAAGCAAAGTGAAACAACAGTCCATCGTTACTTTAAGACATGAAGGTCAGTCAATCAGGACAAGGTCAAGAACTTTGAGAGTTTCTTTAAGCGCAGTCGCCTAAAACCATCAAACTCTTTGATGAAACTGGCTCTCATGAGGACCGCCACAGGAAAGGAAGACCCAGAGTTACCTCTGCTGCAGAGGATAAGTTCATTAGAGTTAACTGCACCTCAGATTGCATTCCAAATAAATGCTTCACAGAGTTCAAGTAACAGACACATCTAAACATCAACTGTTCAAAGGAGACTGTGTGAATCAGGCCTTCATGGTCGAATTGCTGCAAAGAAACCACTACTAAAGGACACCAATAAGAAGAAGAGACTTGCTTGGGCCAAGAAACACGAGCAATGAACATTAGACCAGTGGAATATATCCTTTGGTCTGATGAGTCCAAATCTGAGATTTTTGGTTCCAACCGACGTGTCTTTGGGAGACACAGAGTAGGTGAACAGATGATCTCCGCATGTGTGGTTCCCACCGTGAAGCATTGAGGAGGTGGTGTGATGGTGTGGGGGTGCTTTGCTGGTGACACTGTCAGTGATTTATTTTTTTATTTATTTTTTCTTAGGTCAGTTAGGATCACCACTTTATTTTAAGAATGTGAAATGTCAGAATAATAGTAGAGAGAATGATTTGTTTCAGCTTTTATTTCCACAAATTTGCTATAGGATTGAGGTCAGGGCTTTGTGATGGCCACTCCAATACCTTGACTTTGTTGTCCTTAAGCTATTTTGCCACAACTTTGGAAGTTTGCTTGAGGTCATTGTCCATTTGGAAGACCCATTTGCGACCAAGCTTTAACTTCCTGACTGATGTCTTGAGATGTTGCTTCAATATATCCACAATTTTCCTGCCTCATGATGCCATCTATTTTGTGAAGTGCACCAGTCCCTCCTGTAGCAAAGCACCCCCACAACATGATGCTGACACCCCCATGCTTCACGGTTGGGATGGTGTTCTTCGGCTTGCAAGCCTCCCCCTTTTTCCTCCAAACATAACGATGGTCATTATGGCCAAACAGTTCTATTTTTGTTTCATCAGACCAGAGGACATTTCTCCAAAAAGTACGATCTTTGTCCCCATGTTCAGTTGCAAACTGTAGTCTGTCTTTTTTATGGCGGTTTTGGAGCAGTGGCTTCTTCCTTGCTGAGCGGCCTTTCAGGTTATGTTGATATAGGACTCGTTTTACTGTGGATATAGATACTTTTGTACCTGTTTCCTCCAGCATCTTCACAAGGTCCTTTGCTGTTGTTCTGGGATTGATTTGCACTTTTCGCACCAAAGTACGTTCATCTCTAGGAGACAGAACGCGTCTCCTTCCTGAGAGGTATGACGGCTGCGTGGTCCCATGGTGTTTATACTTGAGTACTATTGTTTGTACAGATGAACGTGGTACCTTCAGGCATTCGGAAATTGGTCCTAAGGATGAACCAGACTTGTGGAGGTCTACAAATTGGCTGATTTATTTTGATTTTCCCATGATGTCAAGCAAAGAGACACTGAGTTTGAAGGTAGACCTTGAAATACATCCACATGTACACCTCCAATTGACTCAAATGATGTCAATTAGCCTATCAGAAGCTTCTAAAGCCATGACATAATTTTCTGGAATTTTCCAAGCTGTTTAAAGGTAGTCAACTTAGTATATTTAAACTTCTGACCCACTGCAATTGTGATACAGTGAATAATAAGTGAAATAATCTGTTTGTAAACAATTGTTGGAAAAATTACTTGTGTCATGCACAAAGTAGATGTCCTAACCGACTTGCCAAAACTATAGTTTGTTAACAAGAAATGTATGGAGTGGTTGAAAAACGAGTTTTAATGACTCCAACCTAAGTGTATGTAAACTTCCGACTTCAACTGTATATCTAAAAAGACCCGATTGAATATTACACTCCGAAAGCTTGTCAACAACTTGTGGTGGAGTGAGTTAGCAAAGCATGAGTGCCGTATGTATGTATTAACAGTGAGAGGGCTAGGCAGTGTGCTAATGTTAGGCAATTATGCTGGCACAAACAGACTGAGGGGTTTCTCTGAATTTCTCCTACACACAGTAGGCTAGTTAATGGTTAACACTAGTTAACCATTACAACTACAGTATACAGTATGTGTCCAGTAAACAAGGTAGTCCCCGCCCCAAGAGATTAAACTTTCCTTGGAGCAGTAACACAGAGAATAACTAGGACAGTGTCATACTTTCTGCACTACAGGAACTATATGTTACCTTGGCAGTTACCCTATCAGCATTTATCAACATTGTCAATGTTATCAGCCAAGACACTTTGTCACTAAAAGGGTAATTCATGCATAAATTAAATGTTGTGATTTGCCAGATCCCATTTTGGATTGAGCTTCTTCTTGTTGCAGGTAAGGCCAGAGTAATCATTTACAAGTCACTGTTGATCTCATAAGCTTTAAAAAAAAATTGTAACTGGTGTGGAGTTGTGCTTATAGAAATATTTGTTCTTAAATGCATGTTTGCCCCCTTGTCACCTGTTGTGGTTCCTCTTAATTTTGTGAGGGTCGAATTAAATTTCCCAGAATTTTGATATTGCTACACTTGTAATGCTTTTATTTTGGTCAAGTTTCAACCACTGAGTTTTAATTGGTGTGCTCTGTGTAGGTATTCTTCTCTCATCACATTGTCATGGAAATTCTTACACAGGGACACTCAAAGTCAACCTTAATCATTGTTTATTGTAAGCACGCTGGAGAGGTTCCAACAAACTTGATGCACCATAGTGAACAACTGTCAGGAGCTCTTCCGGGGCAGTCCTGTTAGTTCTCTTATATAATGCAGACAGGTCATATTTGCATGATTTAGCTTATTCATAAATAATTCATCATTAACGTTTACTTCATTCATGTGACCAACCAACACTGGGTCATCCATGTGACAGACCAATACTTCACAAGGCTTCTTCTCTTAGCTAAGACCTTGAAACTGGGATATCTTTTGTTCTCAAAACAAGGGTCTAGGTGTACTGCCAAATTGCAGATACTGATAGTGAGGATTCGCTCAGTCAGTCACTTGCATGAACACAGAAAACGGTTATTAGAAAAGTACAAAAACAAAAATTTCCATCACAACATAATATTTCAGACATTTTGCCCCTTAAATGTACTGGATGTACGTATGCTGCTGTCACCCTTTTAGGTTATCATCCCCCCAGGACTGTGTGAAAAGGACAAGCGTTGTCAGGCAGGTTTCAGTTCAGAACACTTCATCTTTAGAGTGGACACCAGACACCTCCCCCGAGACAGAGCTCTTGGCAAAGGTCAAATCAAATCAAACAGTGACATCCATTACAGACACTACAATAAGAACTACTGGTCATAAATTGGTGAAAATTGTATTTAAACTTCACAAAAGCAGACTTTATAGAACTCAACGCCATTAGTTTAATGACAGAGAGAATCATCGTGGTAAGAGTTTATTCACAATAAAAAGTTAAATGAATATGAATGGTGTTTGAATGAGCTCAGGATTTGAATGTTATGGACATGCTCCCTGATTGGAGGGAATTATGTTTATGGTCTAACAGGTCTGCTAAAACATTGAGAGGACCTTGGCCCTCGTTTAACAGATAAAGGTTAGGAGGGAAGGGATTATTTGAGTATTGTATCAATTTCAAGTCAGATGTCCTCATCAATACTAAAGCCTACTCAGTCATCATTCATGTCAAGGTCTGAGTAGTCAATCAGGCATAGTCAGATCAGATCCCTCAGCTATCCACAACTCTGCTTTGCATTTTAGAGTGGGTCTTTCCTACTGTCAGGAATTCAGCTCATCAGACATTCACTTCAAGGTTGTGTCAGATGGGGAGATTAGAGTTCACAGAGCTCTGAAACTGGAGGACAAACCCAGTCAGGTCTTCCTCCTGTGGTCAAAAGGTCACTGCAGCCCAGATACTGGTGACCTATAACCCTGAGGATCATTGTGACCATCACCATGGAATAGTGGTCCAGTTCAGGTGTGATTTTCTTTCATGTTTGTAGCATTTTACTTCTACCTTTATTTAACTAGGCAAGTCAGGTAAGAATCAATTCTTATTTACAATAACGGCCTAGGAATAGTGTGGTAACGGCCTGTTCAGGGGCAGAACGACAGATTTTTACCTTGTCAGCTCAGGGGTTCGATCTAGCAACCATTCAGTTCCTGGCCAAACGCTCTAACCACTAGGCTACCTGCCGCCCCAAAGCATAATGTATCTTAATGTTTATGTGGTGTCGTGTTGTATCCTGACATGCTACACTCTGAGACTAAAGGGTAAGGTTAGGCTACAATATTGTTCGCTGTGTACGAAAATATCAAAATGCACATAATGTTCCTTCAGAGGTACACATATGATCTCTCATGGTACTGTTCAGTACCTTTTAGGGAACATGTGGCGATAATCTAGTATAGAGGTCACCAACCTTTTCTGAGCCAAAACACACATCATCTACCGCTCAGACTTTAAAAAAAACATTACTTAAAAAACTTAAGCCTATGCAACCTTAACCTATTAAAATATTTATGTTGCAATGAGGTTTGTGCAGTAGGCTATAGGCTCAATACATTACCACTGCATATTGGCTATTCTTGAATTGCCCTGACAATGTTTCCAAATGTGAGGTATATGATCACAATGGTAATTGATCATTTGTTGTATTACTTGTGAAGCATAAATATAAATCTTTTGCATTTATTTTACTGGACTGATTTTTTCTATTTAACTAGGCAACTCAGTTAAGAAAAAAATCGGATTTACAATGACAGCCTACCCCGGATGACGCTGGGCCAATTGGACGTGAAATACTACTCGATTTTAGAAAGACACAAGTCGCTAATAACAACACAAGTCTATTGATACACATTGTATCACGAGTGGGACAAGAGGGAGGAGTTTTATGGCTTATAAAAGTGTTGAATAAAGTGTTGACAGTGCTGAATAAAATCTTATACATTAACTCACTCATAAAACCAGCAGATATTTTCTGTATTTGTTGACAGTCTTAAAGATTTGAAATCTCACACAGTGAGTTGACAATTAACTTCGCTGTGGGCTCGTGGAAGCTGCAGACACAGTGATCTGAGCTATCTGATTGGCCAGCGGTAGGCCTATAAGTGCACTTGATTTGCTCTCCATGCCCGCCAGGTAGGCAGAGTTTGTACCTTCTGACACATGCAATAGTTCAAAATGGGAACACCAACCACTTCAGCTGAATCCAAATACCTCATCCCCATACTGTATTTATTTATTTATTTTTATTTTCCTCCTTTGCACCCCAGTATCTTTACTTGCACATTCATCTTCTGCACATCTATCACTCCAGTGTTTAATTGCTATTTCGTAATTACCTCGCCACTATGGCCTATTTTATTGCCTTACCTCCCTTATCTTACCTCATTTGCACACACTGTATATATACTTTTTTTCTACTGTATTATTGACTCTATGTTTGTTTATTCCATCTCTGTGTTGTTGTTTGTGTCGAACTACTTTGCTTTATCTTGGCCAGGTCACAGTTGTAAATGAGAACTTGTTCTCAACTGGCCTACCTAGTTAAATAAAGGTGAAATAAATAAATAAATACAAAATCAAGTGCACCTAATGCAAACAGCGTGAACCAAATAAAAAATAGGAAAACAAGGCTTTATCGTTGGGCATTTTACAGAAATGTTTGCTGATCGACTAGGAAAGCCTCTGGTACAATGGTACATTTTTGTAACCAATATTTTGAATATAAAGGTACAATCATCACACACATTCCCCCCAAAACATTTTTTCCCGACCTTAATCCAACACTGAGCAAAATTGTCAAGATTTCCCCAATCCTATAGTGCAGGTACGTGTCTGTTGCACACACACAAACACACACTGCTGTGTGTTTCTTGTGTTGTTCAGATCAGGTCCAGTAACAATAAGGCAGTGAAAATGCTTTTCGGTGAACCCCCCACGGGATGGTTGAGCTAACGTGCCTAATGTGATCAGCATGAGGTTGTAAGTAACAAGAAAATTTCCCAGGACATAGACATATCTGATATGGGCAGAAAGCTTAAATTCTTGTTAATCTAACTGCACTCTCCAATTTACAGTAGCTATTACAGTGAAAGAATAACATGCTATTGTTTGAGGAGAGTGCACAGTTATGAACTTGAAAATGTATCAATAAACCAATTAGGCACATGTGGGCAGACTTGAAACAACATTTTGAACAGAAATGCAATGGTTCATTGGATCAGTCTAAAACGGTGCACATACATTGCTGCCATCTAGTGGACACAATCTAAATTGCACCTAAACTGGAAAAATACATTTGGGCCTTTCTCTTGCATTTCAAAGATGATGAAAAAAAAACATGTTTTTTCTTTTGTATGATCTTTTACCAGATCTAATGTGTTATATTCTCCTACATTCATTTCACATTTCCACAAACTTCAAAGGGATTCCTTTCAAATGGTATCAAGAATATGCATATCCTTGCTTCAGGTCCTGAGCTACGAGCAGTTAGATTTACGTATGTCATTTTAGGCAAAACATTTTTAAAAAGGGTCCGATCCTTAAGAGGTTTTAAGATCACAGACCAGGGGGAGGACCAGCCTCCAATTGGCCGTTTTAGAATTGAGAAGAACACTGGTTGGCTGTCTGTCATGGAACCCTTGGACCGGGAGCAACAGGCCAAATAGACCGTACGGTAACACCATGGCACACTGTTATAGGAAAACAAAATGGAGGAATCCCATTTACTTTCATCAGTGTGACAGTATTGACAGTGACAGTAATGGCAGTAGTTTATTGTGACTGATGTAGTGTACTGACTGTGTAGACCTTCACAGTATGAGTGATACTGAGTGATATAGAGTTGGGACCAGACATACAGTACTTACAGTATGCCAGTTAATGTAGCGTGGATGTTTAGATCTTTGTGTAAAGTGTGATGTATGTATCATTATCTTTTATAAGCCATACACTACCGTTCAAAAGTTTGGGGTCACTTAGAAATGTCCTTATTTTTGAAAGAAAAGCTCATTTTTTGTCCATTAAAATAACATCAAATTGATCAGAAATGCAGTGTAGACATTGTTAATGTTGTAAATGACTATTGTAGCTGGAAACGGCAGATTTTTTATGGAATATCTACATAGGCGTACAGAGCCCATTATCACTAACCATCACTCCTGTGTTCCAATGGCACGTTGTGTTAGCTAATCCAAGTTTATAATTTTAAAAGGCTAATTTATCATCAGAAAACCCTTTTGCAATTATGTTAGCACAGCTGAAAACTGTTGTTCTGATTAAAGAAGCAATAAAACTGACCTTCTTTAGACTAGTTGAGTATCTGGAGCATCAGCATTTGTGGGTTCGATTACAGGCTCAAAATGTCTAGAAACAAAGTGCTTTATTCTGAAACTCATCAGTCTATTCTTGTTCTGAGAAATGAAGGCTATTCCATGCGAGAAATTTCCAAGAAACTGAAGATCTCGTACAACGCTGTGTACTACTCCCTTCACAGAACAGCGCAAACTGGATCTAACCAGAATAGAAAGAGGAGTGGGAGGCCCCGGTGCACAACTGAGCAAGAGAACAAGTACATTAGAGTGTCTAGTTTGAGAAACAGACACCTCACAAGTCCTCAACTGGCAGCTTTATTAAATAGTACCCACAAAACATCAGTCTCAACGTCAACAGTGAAGAGGCGACTCCGGGATGCTGGCCTTCTAGGCAGAGTTGCAAGAAAAACACATTTTACCCAAAATCCCTTTCTGGGCAGCAACCCTGAGGCTGCACAGATATTAATTCATATAACTATACAAGTCCAACGACACTGGGACAAATCAGTTTACCCAATTAGAATTTCTTGGGATTATTGTCATCTGCTTGCATTCAAGAAACTCTCCTGTTAATCACCCACCCTGTCTCCCATCTATTTGACAGTACACAGCCTCAGTCCCAGAGAACCAGATGCCTGCCTTAGTGGTGGTGATGGTGATGGCTGTGACAGATGCTGACTACCCCCATTCACCAGCCTGGAGGAGCCGGTTCAGAATTGTACAAGGAGACACCGATGGCAAGTTCAACAACTCCACTGGACCTACCGGAGTCCAGGGAATCATCACCACCGCCAAGGTTAACAATGTTATATAACAATGTTCTATGACCGGTTATTTATTCATTATTTATTCATTCTGAAAGGTATGCCCTATGTGGTCATTTAGACAATTCTTTCTCTCTTTTTATGTCTCTCAGGATTTGGACTGAGAGTGTTACTGTGTTCAGTCTGTTGGTGGTGGTGGAGAATGAGGTGGTGGTCTCTTGTGGACAGTGACCTGGTCCTCTACACAGCCACTGACCCAGACACCACCATGGCACAGACGGTCAGGTATACAATATATGTGAACAACTGGGTTTGAACATGGGTCGTCTGGGCTACACAAGACTATAAGTTCGCTGAGCTAAAGCCTAGCTCTATTTTAGTGTGTGTCCGTGTGCGTATGCGTGCATGTGTGTTTCAGGTACAAGATGGCCAGTGACCGTGGTGGGTGGCTGAGCCTCAACGAGACCACTGGTCAGCTCCGGATCAGGAATCCTATGGACAGAGAGTCTCCTTTTGTTACAGATGGCACATACACAGCTCTCATCCTAGCCATTGACAATGGTACGGAAATATTCACACAATAGACATAGCTTGCCCTCTATCTTCTATGCAGCCGTCTAGTCAGACATTTATTATAACAGATACAGTAATAGATGGATGCTGGCAGCAACTCTCACAGACACACATTCCCTTACTGTCTCTCTCTCTTCCAGGTGAGGTCCCAGCCACAGGCACATGGTCCCTAGTGATTGAGCTGGAGGATGTAAACGACAATGCTCCGACCATTGACCCTCCGCAGCCGGCAGCCCCAGTCGCTGGACATCTCCGTCGGAGACCCCGACGGGCCCAGCCTGTCCCAGCCCTTCAAAACAGAGCAAGTGGGACTGTCTCAGAAATACTGGAGCGTCCGCATGAACGACAGCCATGAGTGAATGACTGAGTGAGTGACTGAGTGAGCGAGTGTATGTGTGTCTGATTTTATTGTAACTGTTGTGTTGTGCTTTTTGGGTATTGCCATATGAAAACTGGCATTCAACATTGTGGGGTTTTATGTGTTGTCAGAGAGCAGTGTCATTCTGAGTATGAGGTCATCTCTAAAGGTGGGCCGTTATGACCTGGTGCTGAGGGTTTACGACAATGAGTGCCTCTAACAGGACACCTCATTACATTCACAGGTACATTATAAATTACAGTTTCCTAAAAACAATATACATACACTCTGTATTTATACATCCAGAGTTACAGAGATGATAAAAAAGAAAGATAGAGAATAAAGTTCTTAAAGTGTACAGGCACTAGGAGTCATCATTCTACAACAATACAATTATAAATCAAGATAACTCATGCGTCTCTCTGTGTTTCCCCGATCCTTTTTTCATTTTATCCAAGAGCAGGAATGAACACATACAGGCAGTTATTGTTGAAACATGATAAACAGGTGAGAAGGTGGCCGGCTTCGTCATCAAATCAAATCAAACTTTATTTGTCACATGCGCCGAATACAACCTTACCGTGAAATGCTTACTTACAAGCACTTAACCAGCAGTGCAGTTCAATAAAGAGTTAAGAAAATATTTACCAAATAAACTAAAGTAAATAATAATAAAAAGTAACACAATAAAATAACAATAACAAGGCTATGTACAGCGGGTACCGGTACCGAGTCAATGTGCAGGGGTACAGGCTAGTTGAGGTAATCTGTACATGTAGGTAGGGGTGAAGTGACTATGTATAAATAATAAACAGCGAGTAGCAGCAGTGTACAAAACAAATGGGGGGGGGTATCAATGTAAATAGTCCGGTGGCCATTTGACTAATTGTTGAGCAGTCTTATGGCTTGGGGGTTGTCAGTCTCCTGAGGGGGAAAAGGTGTTGTCGTGCCTTTTGTCCAGGTGGGAAAGGGCAGTGTGGAGTGCGACTGAGATTGCGTCATCTGTGGATCTTTTGGGTCGGTATGCGAATTGGAGTGGGTCTAGGGTATCCGGAAAGATGCTGTTGACAAGCCTTTCAAAGCCTTTGAAAGCACTTCATGGCTACCGACGTGAGTGCTACGGAGCGGTAATCATTTAGGCAGGTTACCTTTGCTTCCTTGGGCACAGGGACTATGGGAGTCTGCTTGAAACATGTAGGTATTACAGACTCGGTCAGGGAGAGGTTGAAAACGTCAGTGAAGACACATGCCAGTTGGTCCCCGCATGCTTTGATTACACGTCCTGCTAATCTGTCTGGCCCCACGGCTTTGTGAATGTTGACCTGTTTAAAGGTCTTGCTCACATCGGCTACCGAGAGCGTTGTCACACAGTCATCTAGAACAGCTGGTGCTCTCATGCATGCTTCAGTGTTGCTTGCCTCGAAGCAAGCATAAAAGGCATTTAGCTCGTCTAGTAGGCTCGCATCACTGGGAAGCTCGCATCTGGGTTTCCCCTTGTAGTCCGTGATAGTTTTCAAGCCCTGCTACATCCGACGAGTGTCAAAGCCGGTGTAGTAGGATTCAATCTTAATCCTAAATTGATGTTTTGCGTGTTTGATGGTTCGTCTGAGGAAATAGCAGGCTTTATTGTATGCGTCCCGATTAGTGTCCCGCTCCTTGAAAGCGGCAGTTCTAGCCTTTAGCTCGATGCGGATGTTGCCTGTAATCCATGGCTTCTGGTTGGGATATGTACGTATGGTCACTGTGGGGATGACGTCGTCGATGCAATTATTGTTGAAGCCGATGACTGTGGTGGTATACTCCTCAATGCCATTGAATGAATCCCGGAACATATTCCAGTCTGTGCTATCAAAACAGTCCTGTAGCGTAGCATCCGTGTCATCTGACCACTTCCGTATTGAGAAAGTCACTGGTACTTTCTGCTTTTCAGCTAAACAGGTTACCCATCCCTTGCAATTCAGATGGCACTTCTATAACCCTACTATCCAAATCGAATTATCTCCAGTCGTACATAGCCGCAGGAAGTAAGGGTGCTGAAGGTGCTGCAGTACTCCATGGTGGTGATGTGCTAAAACTGTAACAACTGGATATCATAAGGTGTATGCACCAATTTGTAAGTCGCTCTGGATAAGAGCGTCTGCTAAATGACTTAAATGTAAATGTAAATGTAAATGTAATTAGTGTTGCATTATTGATCTAAATGATAATGGGATTGGTGTAGGGGAGGGGAAAAAACATAGAATATTTATATATGGGCCCCATTGTGCATGGAGAGCTCTCAGCTCTGTTTTGTAAGCGGTGTGCTCATGATATGCTCTTATCTATTCAGTTGTGGGAGTTTGGAGTCCGACACACGCTCTGCTGTATAGACAGTTTAGTTTGAATTAAGTCAGGTCTCTCTCCCTATCTGTCCCTCTCCCCTTTCTCTTCTCTCCCGCTTGTGGTGGATATGAAGTGATCTGGAACAGTGCTTGCAATTAGTTCTTCACTTTTTTCTATTAGTTTACAATTCTAAACTTGGTGAAAGGGAACGGAAAAAATATAAAATAAGGAAAAGGCATTCTGTTGCCCTCGGCTTGCAGGCCTGCTCCTGCCCATAGCAAGCAAGATGCATAGCTGATCATTTGTGCTCAGTTTTAATAGGCACAATCTTAGTGACAACACACCTTCTCCTTATCTCTCTCTCACACACACCCATTGTAATTATGCAGTACAAAGCAATGTGCTCTCTTTTCACAATGGTCTGTTCCTAGAGTCGTGATTTTTAAGTTTGAGTTTCAAGTTTGAGGAAGCTTACAATTGATTTGACCATTTCTACCGATCTACCTGCCAGTTGTGATTTTCATATGCGCATATTTGTTGAACAGTTTCATTTCAATAATAATGTTTTTGTTTCTCAAAATCATTGTCATGTGGTTAATGTAATGGGGAAAATAAACAATCAAAGGGCAAACAATTAACACAATAAAACAATGACTGTGCAAGAATTGGTGGGAGACAACTCAGCGCATTATGGAGAGCTGAGCACATTCTGGAGCGAGATGAGCCTATATCTTTGCCATACACCCCCCTCCTGTTCTTCTTGTCTCAACATTTCAAATTATACTGAAGACACTATCTTTACACATATTTTAGATGCATTGCTTTTCACTGGCAGCCACATCTCAATAATCAGCCAGGCCCTTCCCTTATTGCCACGCACGCTGCCCAAACTGTGTATATAGGCCTACACGCTTGTGATTTGAAACAATCCACAGCTTTAAAAAAAGCTAATGATCCTCTGTGGCTAAGTCATGCTCTCTGGTGAAGTATTTTTAATGATTTTATTTATTTATGTCTAGACAGGAGGAATTATATAATTTTGACACATTTATTGAAATTGACTTTAGACTGCAGTGACTACTGTTACCGAATCTTGTCCTAAACTTAGGCTACTCATCACATTAGGAATTGTATTTTGTTGTTAGCCTGCAAATACCATATTATAAAGGTGTTTTTTATGCACAAGGGTAGGAGTCCAGCCATAGGGGCCACGACGGCACAACATTCTCAGGATGGTTATTCAGACCTCTGTGGAGCTGGCTCAGATCATAGTCTGGAAAGAGACAGTCTGGTAGATTATAAATGAAAACCCTTCAACCCAAAAAGGCCTGTGATGTTGATGGTATCCTCAATGAAATTATAAAATATACAGACAACAAATTCCAATTGGCTATACTTAAACTCTTTAACATCATCCTTAGCTCTGACATCTTCCCCAATATTTGGAACCAAGGACTGGTCACCCCAATCCACAAAAGTGGTGACAAATTTGACCCCAATAACTACCGTGGGATATGCGTCAACAGCAACCTTGGGAAAATCCTCTGCATTATCATTAACAGCAGACTTGTACATTTCCTCAGTGAAAACAATGTACTGAGCAAATGTAATGCTGGGGAGTCCTCGAGCGCCAGGGGGGAAGAGCGAGAGCAGGCGTGACAACAAGGGTGTTTGTTTTTCACTGATTGCCCCTTTCTTGTGGCAACAGGTCACACATCTTGCTGCTGTGATGGCACACTGTGGTATTTCACCTAATATATTTGGGAGTATATCAAAATTGGATTTGTTTTCTAATTCTTTGTGGGTCAATGTATGTGCCTCTAATATGGTCATACATTTGGCGGGAGGTTACAATGTGCAGCTCAGTTTCCATCTCATTTTGTGGGCAGTGTGAAATAAAAATACATTTTTTTTTTTACTTTTACTTCCTCCCAATCCCGGATCCGGGAGCACCCCCATCAGTAAAAAAGCTGACTAGCATAGCCTAGCATAGCGTCACAAGTAAATACTAGCATCTAAATATCATTAAATCACAAGTCCAAAACACCAGATGAAAGATACACATACACTTGATACACTTGTGAATCCAGCCATCATTTCTGATTTTTAAAATGTTTTACAGGGAAGACACAATATGTAAATCTATTAGCTAACCACGTTAACAAAAGACACAACTTTTTTTACTCCACCATTTTTTCCTGCATAGGTAGCTATCACAAATTCGACCAAATAAAGATATAAATAGCCACTAACCAAGAAACAACTTCATCAGATGACAGTCTGATAACATATTTATTGTATAGCATATGTTTTGTTAGAAAAATGTGCATATTTCAGGTATAAATCATAGTTTACCATTGCAGCCACCATCACAACTCTCACCAAAGCGACTAGAATAACTACAGAGAGCAACGTGAATTACTTAAATACTCATCATAAAACATTTCTGAAAAATACACAGCATACAGCAAATGAAAGACAAAGATCTTGTGAATCCAGCCAATATTTCAGATTTTTTAAGTGTTTTACAGCGAAAACACAATATAGCATTATATTAGCTTACTACAATAGCCAACCACACAACAGCATTGATTCAAGCCAAAAATAGCGATAACGTATAAACCAGCAAAATATATAAATTTTTTCACTAACCTTCTCAAACTTCTTCAGATGACAGTCCTATAACATCATATTACACAATACATATAGAGTTTGTTCGAAAATGTGCATATTTAGCGGCACAAATCGTGGTTATACAATATGAATAGTAGCCAAAATGCAAACAAAATGTCGGGAGAAATCTTGGGAGAGGCACCTATTCTAATCGATAACTAATCATAAACTTGACTAAAAAATACAGGTTGGACAGCAAATGAAAGATACATTAGTTCTTAATGCAATCGCTGTGTTAGATTTTTAAAATTAACGTTACTACAACATACAGCGTGCGTTAAAGCGAGACCGCACCTAGATTAATGGCAGAATATGAGTTCTACATTTTTCAACAGAACAACGAATTAACATCATATATAGTTCTTACTTTTTGATGAACTCCCATCAGAATCTTGGGCAAGGTGTCCTTAGTCCAAAATAATCGTTGCTTGGTTGTAGATTGTCCTCTTCAACGTTCGAATTAGCAGTAAACATTAGCCATGTGGCAAAGACGTGTCCGACTCACTAAAACGCAGTACAAATAAATATCCGAAAATCGCAATATACCGATATAAACTGATATAACTCGGTTTAACTTCTTATGGCTGCAGCCCGACGTCGGTACACTTATGACAACAGCCAGCTCAAAGTGCAGGGCGCGAAATTCAAAAGATATTTTTTTTAAATATTTAACTTTCACACATTAACAAGTACAATACAGCAAATGAAAGATACACATCTTGTGAATCCAGTCAACATGTCCGATTTTTAAAATGTTTTACAGCGAAAACAGCACGTATATTTATGTTAGCTCACCACCAAATACAAAGAAGGACAGACATTTTTCACAGCACAGGTAGCATGCACAAAGCCAACCTAACTAACCAAGAACCAACCAAACTAACCAAGAAACAACTTCATCAGATGACAGTCTTATAACATGTTACACAATAAATCTATGTTTTGTTCGAAAAATGTGCATATTTGAGGTATAAATCAGTTTTACATTGCAGCTACCATCAGAGCTACCGTCAAAAATAGCACCGAAGCAGCCAGAGCAATTATAGAGACCAACGTGTATTACCTAATTACTCATCATAAAACATTTCTTAAAAATACACAGCGTACAGCAATTGAAAGACACAGATCTTGTGAATCCAGACAATATTTCAGATGTTCTAAGTGTTTTACAGCGAAAACACAATATAGCGTTATATTAGCTTAGCACAATAGCAAACATCACAATAGCTCACAATAGCATTGATTCAAGCCAAACATAGCCATTACGTATAAACCACCAAAAGATATTAATTTTTTCACTAACCTTCTCAGAATTCTTCAGATGACAGTCCTATAACATCATATTACACAATGCATATAGAGTTTGTTCGAAAATGTGCATATTTAGCGGCACAAATCGTGTTATACAATGAGAAAAGTAGCAAAGCTGCCAGGAAAATGGCAGGAGAAATCTTTGAAGAGGCGCCTAATCTAATCAGTAACTATTCCAAAACTTGACTAAAAAATACAGGTTGGACAGCAATTGAAAGACAAATTAGTTCTTAATGCAATCCCTGAATTACATTTTTAAAATTATCGTTACTGCGCAATACAGGCTGCGATAACGCAATGCTATACTGCAAGAAATGGCGTCTCATGCATTTTACTTTTAACAACAGAACAATTAATTAAAAGCATAAAGACTGCTTACTATTAGCTGAGCTTCAATCAGAATCTTGGGCAAGGTGTCCTTTCTTCAAAACAATCGTCTTTTGGCTGAAAGATGTCCTCTTGTCCAGTCGAATTAGCCGCTAAACGTTAGCCACCCACTGGAGAGGTGCCCAACAAATGGAAGCGCATGGCATTGAAATCCCAGAAAATCGCAATAAACTGCTATAAACTGCTATAAGTTGATTTAAATTAACTACCTTATGATGTCTTTAACACCTATAACGAATAAAAACATGACCGGAGATATAGAAATACTAAAACGAAAGCGTTTGCAGGACGCCATTCTGATGTCTTCATGCGTCAAGCGCACTGTTGAAAAGAACGGTACTTCCTGTTCCACGGTCTAATATAAGGTCCCAGATTGCGCAATCGACTCCATTCAAAGTCTCACCGCTTACTGACATCTAGAGGAAGGCGTATGCAGTGCATGTACCCTCATAGCTTGCATGGGGACTTATAAACTGATCTCAGAACAGGGACCTGGATTTCTGAAATCTCACTCCCTGACAGGAAAAGTGCTGCAGAAGGAGTTCTGTTTCACTCAGAGAAATAATTCAAACGGTTTTAGAAACTAGAGAGTGTTTTCTATCCAATAGTAATAATAATATGCATATTGTACGAGCAAGAATTGAGTATGAGGCCGTTTAAATTGTGAACGATTTTCCCCCAAAGTGTAAATAGCGCCCCCTATCATCAACAGGTTAACAAGTCCAAGACACCAGATGAAAGGTACACATCTTGTGAATCAAGCCAACATGTCCGATTTTTAAAATGTTTTACAGGGAAGACACAATATGTAAATCTATTAGCTAACCACGTTAGCAAAAGACACCATTTTTCATTACTCCACCAGTTATTTACTCCATCAGTAGCTATCACAAATTCGACCAAATAAAGATATAAATAGCCACTAACCAAGAAACAAATTAATCAGATGACAGTCTGATAACATATTTATTGTATAGCATATGTTTTGTTAGAAAAATGTGCATATTTCAGGTATAAATCATAGTTTACATTGCAGCTACAGTCAGAAATTGCACCGAAAGCAGACAGAAAAATTACAGACACCAACGCCAAATAACTAAATACTCATCATAAAACATTTCTGAAAAATACATAGTGTACAGCAATTGAAAGACACAGATCTTGTGAATCCAGACAATATTTCAGATGTTCTAAGTGTTTTACAGCGAAAACACAATATAGCGTTATATTAGCTTAGCACAATAGCAAACATCACAATAGCTCACAATAGCATTGATTCAAGCCAAACATAGCCATTACGTATAAACCACCAAAAGATATTAATTTTTTCACTAACCTTCTCAGAATTCTTCAGATGACAGTCCTATAACATCATATTACACAATGCATATAGAGTTTGTTCGAAAATGTGCATATTTAGCGGCACAAATCGTGTTATACAATGAGAAAAGTAGCAAAGCTGCCAGGAAAATGGCAGGAGAAATCTTTGAAGAGGCGCCTAATCTAATCAGTAACTATTCCAAAACTTGACTAAAAAATACAGGTTGGACAGCAATTGAAAGACAAATTAGTTCTTAATGCAATCGCTGAATTACATTTTTAAAATTATCGTTACTGCGCAATACAGGCTGCGATAACGCAATGCTATACTGCAAGAAATGGCGTCTCATGCATTTTACTTTTAACAACAGAACAATTAATTAAAAGCATAAAGACTGCTTACTATTAGCTGAGCTTCAATCAGAATCTTGGGCAAGGTGTCCTTTCTTCAAAACAATCGTCTTTTGGCTGAAAGATGTCCTCTTGTCCAGTCGAATTAGCCGCTAAACGTTAGCCACCCACTGGAGAGGTGCCCAACAAATGGAAGCGCATGGCATTGAAATCCCAGAAAATCGCAATAAACTGCTATAAACTGCTATAAGTTGATTTAAATTAACTACCTTATGATGTCTTTAACACCTATAACGAATAAAAACATGACCGGAGATATAGAAATACTAAAACGAAAGCGTTTGCAGGACGCCATTCTGATGTCTTCATGCGTCAAGCGCACTGTTGAAAAGAACGGTACTTCCTGTTCCACGGTCTAATATAAGGTCCCAGATTGCGCAATCGACTCCATTCAAAGTCTCACCGCTTACTGACATCTAGAGGAAGGCGTATGCAGTGCATGTACCCTCATAGCTTGCATGGGGACTTATAAACTGATCTCAGAACAGGGACCTGGATTTCTGAAATCTCACTCCCTGACAGGAAAAGTGCTGCAGAAGGAGTTCTGTTTCACTCAGAGAAATAATTCAAACGGTTTTAGAAACTAGAGAGTGTTTTCTATCCAATAGTAATAATAATATGCATATTGTACGAGCAAGAATTGAGTATGAGGCCGTTTAAATTGTGAACGATTTTCCCCCAAAGTGTAAATAGCGCCCCCTATCATCAACAGGTTAACAAGTCCAAGACACCAGATGAAAGGTACACATCTTGTGAATCAAGCCAACATGTCCGATTTTTAAAATGTTTTACAGGGAAGACACAATATGTAAATCTATTAGCTAACCACGTTAGCAAAAGACACCATTTTTCATTACTCCACCAGTTATTTACTCCATCAGTAGCTATCACAAATTCGACCAAATAAAGATATAAATAGCCACTAACCAAGAAACAAATTAATCAGATGACAGTCTGATAACATATTTATTGTATAGCATATGTTTTGTTAGAAAAATGTGCATATTTCAGGTATAAATCATAGTTTACATTGCAGCTACAGTCAGAAATTGCACCGAAAGCAGACAGAAAAATTACAGACACCAACGCCAAATAACTAAATACTCATCATAAAACATTTCTGAAAAATACATAGTGTACAGCAATTGAAAGACAGGCATCTTGTGATTCCAGACAATATTTCCGATTTATCAAGTGTTTTACAGCGAAAACAAAATGTAGCGTTATATTAGCTTAGCACAATAGCCAGAAACACTTGGGCGCCGGCAACTACGGCAGATATATGAAATAACATCATAAAATGGGTCTTACTTTTGCTGATCTTTCATCAGAATGTTGGACAAGGTGTCCTTTGTCCAGAACAGTCGTTGTTTGGATTCAGAACGGACACTTTCCCTCTTCATTTAGCAAGCGCGCTAGCCGGGTGCCACGACACTCTCCATGTCAACAAACGGAAGAGAACGGAACACAGCAAAACTCCCGAAAAAATTTCAATAATCTGATGAAACCATATTGAAAAAACATACTTTACGATGATATGGTGACATGTATCAAATAAAATCAAAGCCGGAGATTGTAGTCGCCTATAACGGAAGCTAAACAAAAGGCAATCACACTGTCCAGCTCGCGCTATTCAGAGTACCGAAAATGGTGGACACGAGATTCCAAGATGATGTGTTCCAACTCAGATCGAGATAATCACCTCATTTCTTCTCTCACAGCCTCTTGAAATCCAGAGGAAGGTGTATGACGTGTATGTATACTAATAGGTCTTGTGCCCATTTATAGGCATGAAGAAGAACAGAGCATCGATTTCAGACGTTCCACTTCCTGGTCAGGAAAAGTGCTGCAGAATGAGTTCTGTTTCACTCAGAGAAATAATTCAAACGGTTTTAGAAACTAGAGAGTGTTTTCTATCCAATAGTAATAATAATATGCATATTGTACGAGCAAGAATTGAGTACGAGGCCGTTTGAAATGGGCACATTTTATCAGGCTACTCAATACTGCCCCTTGCAGCCCAAACAGGTTAATAAAACAACATTATGATGTCTTTAACACCTATATCAAATAAAAACAGAGCCGGATATATCTAAGAGCTATAAAGGGAGCTTTCTATCACGACAGCCAGAGATCCTTTCTGCGTCAGAGCGAAGAGGACAAAGGGAGTACACCACGTTGCCAGGCCATTTATAAGCTCTCAGATCTGCCTAGAAACACCATTTCAATTCTCACTATTCGCTGACATCCAGGGGAAGGCGTATGCAGTGCATCTCAACCAATAGAAGACAGGCAAATTAATAAACTGACCTGAGAACAGCTTGCAGAATTCAGCATTCTCACATCCTCATAGGAAAAATGCTCCAACTCGAGTTCTGTTTTACTCACAGATATAATTCAAACGGTTTTAGAAACTAGAGAGTGTTTTCTATCCAATAGTAATAATAATATGCATATTGTACGAGCAAGAATTGAGTACGAGGCAGTTTAATTTGGGAACGAAATTATTACAAAGTGCAAACAGCACCCCCTATTGAGAAGAAGTTTTAACCTTTATTTAACTAGGCAAGTCAGTTAAGAATAAATTATTATTTACAACAACAGCCTAGGAACAGTGGGTTAACTGCCATGTTCAGGGGCAGAACAACAGATTTTTACCTTGTCAGCTCGGGGATTTGATCTAGCAAGCTTTCGGTTACTGGCCCAACATGGTAGGCTACCTGCCGCCCCAACATAGCTTGTCTTCTCTTGAAAGCCAGATCTGACTATGTCGGCCTCTCTCAATAGTAAGACTATGCTCTCTCCTTTCACCTCTTCCCCGTCCTCTTCTCTCCTTCCCCCTCTCCTCTCTTCTCCTCTCACCTGGTAATCCTCTCCTCCCCCTCCTCATCACAGTAGTAAATGTTGTCTTTGACTTCCTCTTCCTTCAGCAGGACGTTCTTCTTCACTGGTCCCCTCTTCCGCAGGAACAGCAGCAGCAGCAACACTGAGGGGGAGACAGATTACATAAATGACCTAGCACACTGTATAGGCATACATGAAATCACTACGGTTGTTGGACTGTCAACATAGCCTTCTCTTCCAAAGGGAAAAATGGTATATTCCAACACCCAATTCTGTTAAATAGACAATAACATGCGTGTAAAAGAACGGAAGCATTACACGGATGTCTACGGTCCCCCTGCACTGACATACCTCTTCCTGGTAGAGCATCTCAGAGATACACACTCAGCAACACCTGTTACTCCCCACGCGACAACAGTCTCTTAGTGCTCAGGGTTACCACATCACCTGACAGGGAGGGGGGGGGTCAATACACCTGACCACAACTTGTGTGTGTGTGTGTGTGTGTGTGTGTGTGTGTGTGTGTGTGTGTGTGTGTGTGTGTGTGTGTGTGTGTGTGTGTGTGTGTGTGTGTGTGTGTGTGTGTGTGTGTGTGTGTGTTTCATCACACTCTGTTTGCGACCTACACTACCGGTCAAACGTTTTAGAACACCTACTCATTCAAGGGTTTTTCTTTATTCTTGCAATTGTAATAGTGAAGACATCAAAACTACTAAATAAACCATATGGAATCATGTTATAACCAAAAAAGTGTTAAAATATATTTGAGATTTGAGATTTTTCAAATAGCCACCCTTTGCCTTGATGACAGTTTTGCACACTCTTGGCATTCTCTCAACCAGCTTCAACTGGAATACTTTTCCAACAGTCTTGAAGGAGTTCCAACAATATGCTGATCACTTGTTGGCTGCTTTTCCTTCACTCCGCGGTCCGACCGATCCCAAACCATCTCAATTTGGTTGAGGTCGGGGGAATGTGGAGGCCAGATCATCTGATGCAGCACTCCATCACTCTCCTTCTTGGTCAAATAGCCCTTACACAGCATGGAGTTGTGTTGGGTCATTGTCCTGTTGAAAAACAAATGATAGTCCCACTAAGCCTAAACCAGATGGGATGGCGTATCGCTGCAGAATGCTGTGGTAGCCATGCTGGTTAAGTGTGCCTTGAATTTTAAATAAATCACAGACAGTGTCACCAGCAAAGCACCCCCACAACATAACACCTCCTCCTCCATGCTCTATGGTGGGAAATACACATGCGGAGATCATCCGTTCACCCACACCGCATCTCACAAAGACACAGAGGTTGAAACCAAAAATCTCCAATTTGGACTCCAGTCCAAAGGCCAATTTCCACCGGTCTAATGTCCATTGCTCGTGTTTCTTGGCCCAAGCAAGTCTCTTTTTCTTATTGGTGTCCTTTAGTAGTGATTTCTTTGCAGCAATTTGACCATGAAGGCCTGATTCATGCAGTCTCCTCTGAACAGTTGATGTTGAGATGTGTCTATTACTTGAACTCCCGCGAAGCATATATTTGGGCTGTAATTTCTGAGGCTGGTAACTCTAATGAACTTATTCTCTGCAGCAGAGGAAACTCTGGGTCTTCCTTTCCTGTGGCGGTCTTCATGAGAGCCAGTTTCATCATAGCGCTTGATGGTTTTTGTGACTGCACTTGAAGAAACTTTCTAAGTTTGTGACATTTTCCGTATTGACTGACCTTCATGTCTTAAAGTAATGATGGACTGTCATTTCTCTTTGCTTATTTGAGCTGTTCTTGCCATTATATGGACTTGGTCTTTTACCAAATAGCGCTATATTCTGTATACCACCCCTACCTTGTCACAACACAACTGATTGGCTCAAACGCATTAATAAGGAAAGAAATTCCACAAATTAACTTTTAAGAAGACACACTTGTTAATTGAAATGCATTCCAGGTAACTACCTCATGAAGCTGGTTGAGAGAATGCCAAGGATGTGCAAAACTGTCATCAAGGCAAAGGGTGGCTATTTGAAGAATCTCAAATATAAAATATATTTTGATTCGTTTAACACTTTTTGGGGTTTCTACATGGTTCCATATATATTTCATAGTGTTGATGTCGTCACTATTATTCTACAATGTAGAAAATAGTAAAAATAAAGAAAAACCCTTGAATGAGTAGGTGTTCTAAAACTTTGAACCTGTAGTGTATGTCTGCATCCGCAGCTCTATAGTTGGCTACAACACTCCTCACAGCCACCATCACCAACAGACTGAGCACAGCAACACTCTCATAAGACTGCTGAACAATTAATAAAATGGCCACCGGACTATCTACATTGACCCCCCCCCCCCCCCCCCCATTCGTTTTGTACACTGCTGCTACTCGCTGTTTATTATCTATGCATAGTCAATTCACCACTACCTACATGTACAAATTACCTCGACTAACCTGTACCCCCACATATTGACTCGGTACCGGTACCCCCTGTATATAGCCTCGTTATTGTTATTTTATTGTGTTCTTTTTTTACTTTAGTTTATTGGTAAATATTTTAGTAACTCTTTTTGAACAGCACTGTTGGTTAAGGGCTTGTTAAGGACTTGTTGTATCCGGCGCATGTGACAAATAAAGTTTGATTTGATTTGATTTGATTGTCCAACTCCTGGAGAGAGGAGAGAGAAAATGTGATATTAGAAGGCGGTGTACAGCTGTTGTCTCTTGCACTCTTACATGGCCAGAAGATGATGACCATTTGCTTACGTTACATATGTGTGTAAGTGTGTGTGTGCATGCATACGTTTGTGTGTGTATTAGTCTTGAAGCTAGGTGGACTGGTTGCTCCTCTATCGCCGCATCTTGAAGCTTTGTCGACTTGTAGCTCCTTTATCTCATCAGGAAGCTAGGTCAATTGGTAGCTTCTCTATCTCCTCATCTTGAAGGTAGGTTGAGTGGTAGCTTCTCTATCTCCTCATCTTGAAGGTAGGTTGAGTGGTAGCTTCTCTATCTCCTCATCTTGAAGCTAGGTCGACTGGTAGCTCCTCTATCTCCTCATCTTGAAGCTAGGTCGACTGGTAGCTCCTCTATCTCCTCATCCTGAAGCTAGGTCGACTGGTAGCTCCTCTATCTCCTCATCTGAAAACTAGGTCAACTGGTAGCACCTCTATCGCCTCATCTTGAAGCTTAGTTGACTGGTAGCTCCTCTATCTCCTCATCTTGAAGCTAGGTGGACTGGTAGCTCCTCTATCTCCTCATCTTGAAACTAGGTGGATTGGTAGCTCCTCTATCTCCTCGTCTTGAAGCTTAGTTGACTGGTAGCTCCAGTATCCACTCGTCTTGAAGCTAGGTCAACTGGTAGCTCCTCTATCGCCTCATCTTGAAGCTAGGTTGACTGGAAGCTCCTCTATCTCCTCATCTTGAAGCTAGGTGGATTGGTAGCTCCTCTAACTCCTCATCTTGAAACTAGGTCGACTGGTAGCTCCTCTATCTCCTCATCTTGAAGCTAGGTGGACTGGTAGCTCCTCTATCTCCTCATCTTGAAGCTAGGTGGATTGGTAGCTCCTCTACCTCCTCATCTTGAAACTAGGTCAACTGGTAGCTTCTCTATCGCCTCATCTCCTCAGCTAGGTCGACTGGTAGCTCCTCTCTCTCCTCATCTTTAAGCTAGGTAAACTGGTAGCTCCTCTATCTCCTAATCTTGAAGCTAGGTCGACTGGTAGCTCTATCTCCTCGTCTTGAAGTTTAGTTGACTGGTAGCTCCTCTATCTCCTCATCTTGAAGCTAGGTGGATTGGTAGCTCCTCTAACTCCTCATCTTGAAACGAGGTCAACTGGTAGCTTCTATATCGCCTCATCTCCTCAGCTAGGTCGACTGGTAGCTCCTCTATCTCCTCATCTTGAATCTAGATGGATTGGTAGCTCCTCTAACTCCTCATCTTGAAACTAGGTCAACTGGTAGCTTCTCTATTGGCTCATCTCCTCAGTTAGGTCGACTGGTAGCTCCTCTATCTCCTCATCTTTCAACTAGGTAAACTGGTAGCTTCTCTATCTCCTCGTCTTGAAGCTAGGTCGACTGGTAGCTCTATCTCCTCGTCTTGAAGATTAGTTGACTGGTAGCTCCAGTATCTCCTCATCTTGAAGCTAGGTCGACTGGTAGCTCCTCTATCTCCTCATCTTGAAGCTAGGTAAACTGGTAGCTCCTCTATCTCCTCGTCTTGAAGCTTAGTTGACTGGTAGCTCCAGTATCTCCTCATCTTGAAGCTAGGTCAACTGGTAGCTCGTCTATCTCCTCATCGTGAAGCTAGGTTGATTGGTAGCTCCTCTATCTCTTCGTCTTTAAGCTTAGTTGACTGGTAGCTCCAGTATTTACTCATCTTGCAGCTAGATCGATTCGTAGCTCCTCTATCTCTTCATCTTGAAGCTAGTTCAACTGGTAGCTCCTTTCTCTCCTCATCTGGAAACTAGGTCAACTGGTAGCTCCTCTATCTCCTCCCCTTGAAGCTAGGTCAACTGGTAGCTCCTCTATCTCCTCATCTTGAAGCTAGGTGGATTAGTAGCTCCTCTATCTCCTCGTCTTGATGCTTAGTTGACTGGTAGCTCCTCTATCTCCTCCCCTTGAAGCTAGGTCGACTGGTAGCACCTCTATCTCCTCATCTTGAAGCTAGGTGGATTGGTAGCTCCTCTATCTCCTCGTCTTGAAGCTTAGTTGACTGGTAGCTCCTCTATCTCCTCATCTTGAAGCTAGGTCGACTGGTAACTCCTCTCTCTGCTCATCTTGAAGCTCGGTCAACTTGTAGCTCCTCTATCACCTCATCTTGAAACTAGGTTTATTGGTAGCTCCTCTATCTCCTCGTCTTGAAGCTTAGTTGACTGGTAACTCCTCTGTCTCCTCATCTTGAAGCTAGGTCGACTGGTAGCTCCTCTGTCTCCTCATCTTGAAGCTAGGTCGACTGGTAGCTCCTCTATCTCCTCATCTTAAATCTAGGTTGACTGATAGCTCCTTTCTCTCCTCATCTTGAAGCTAGGTGGACTGGTAGCTCCTCTATCTCCTCGTCTTGAAGCTTAGTTGACTGGTAGCTCCTCTATCTCCTCATCTTGAAGCTAGGTCGACTGGTAACTCCTCTCTCTCCTCATCAGGAAGCTAGGTCAATTGGTAGCTTCTCTATCTCCTCATCTTGAAGGTAGGTCAACTGGTAGCTCCTCTATCTCCTCATCTTGAAGCTAGGTTGAGTGGTAGCTTCTCTATCTCCTCATCTTGAAGCTAGGTCGACTGGTAGCTCCTCTATCTCCTCATCTTGAAGCTAGGTCGACTGGTAGCTCCTCTATCTCCTCATCTTGAAGCTAGGTCGACTGGTAGCTCCTCTATCTCCTCATCTTGAAGCTAGGTCGACTGGTAGCTCCTCTATCTCCTCATCCTGAAGCTAGGTCGACTGGTAGCTCCTCTATCTCCTCATCTGAAAACTAGGTCAACTGGTAGCACCTCTATCGCCTCATCTTGAAGCTTAGTTGACTGGTAGCTCCTCTATCTCCTCATCTTGAAGCTAGGTGGACTGGTAGCTCCTCTATCTCCTCATCTTGAAACTAGGTGGATTGGTAGCTCCTCTATCTCCTCGTCTTGAAGCTTAGTTGACTGGTGGCTCCAGTATCCACTCGTCTTGAAGCTAGGTCAACTGGTAGCTCCTCTATCGCCTCATCTTGAAGCTAGGTTGACTGGAAGCTCCTCTATCTCCTCATCTTGAAGCTAGGTGGATTGGTAGCTCCTCTAACTCCTCATCTTGAAACTAGGTCGACTGGTAGCTCCTCTATCTCCTCATCTTGAAGCTAGGTGGACTGGTAGCTCCTCTATCTCCTCATCTTGAAGCTAGGTGGATTGGTAGCTCCTCTACCTCCTCATCTTGAAACTAGGTCAACTGGTAGCTTCTCTATTGGCTCATCTCCTCAGTTAGGTCGACTGGTAGCTCCTCTATCTCCTCATCTTTCAACTAGGTAAACTGGTAGCTTCTCTATCTCCTTATCTTAAAGCTAGGTCGACTGGTAGCTCTATCTCCTCGTCTTGAAGATTAGTTGACTGGTAGCTCCAGTATCTCCTCATCTTGAAGCTAGGTCGACTGGTAGCTCCTCTATCTCCTCATCTTGAAGCTAGGTAAACTGGTAGCTCCTCTATCTCCTCGTCTTGAAGCTTAGTTGACTGGTAGCTCCAGTATCTCCTCATCTTGAAGCTTGGTCAACTGGTAGCTCGTCTATCTCCTCATCGTGAAGCTAGGTTGATTGGTAGCTCCTCTATCTCTTCGTCTTTAAGCTTAGTTGACTGGTAGCTCCAGTATTTACTCATCTTGCAGCTAGATCGATTCGTAGCTCCTCTATCTCCTCATCTTGAAGCTAGGTCGATTGGTAGCTCCTCTATCTCCTCATCTTGAAGCTAGTTCAACTGGTAGCTCCTTTCTCTCCTCATCTGGAAACTAGGTCAACTGGTAGCTCCTCTATCTCCTCCCCTTGAAGCTAGGTCAACTGGTAGCTCCTCTATCTCCTCATCTTGAAGCTAGGTGGATTGGTAGCTCCTCTATCTCCTCGCCTTGATGCTTAGTTGACTGGTAGCTCCTCTATCTCCTCGTCTTGATGCTTAGTTGACTGGTAGCTCCTCTATCTCCTCCCCTTGAAGCTAGGTCGACAGGTAGCTCCTCTATCTCCTCGTCTTGAAGCTTAGTTGACTGGTAGCTCCTCTATCTCCTCATCTTGAAGCTAGGTCGACTGGTAACTCCTCTCTCTCCTCATCTTGAAGCTCGGTCAACTTTTAGCTCCTCTATCACCTCATCTTGAAACTAGGTTTATTGGTAGCTCCTCTATCTCCTCATCTTGAAGCTTAGTTGACTGGTAACTCCTCTGTCTCCTCATCTTGAAGCTAGTTCGACTGGTAGCTCCTCTGTCTCCTCATCTTGAAGCTAGGTCGACTGGTAGCTCCTCTATCTCCTCATCTTAAATCTAGGTTGACTGATAGCTCC
The DNA here is from genome assembly GCF_016432855.1 of Salvelinus namaycush. NCBI lineage: Eukaryota > Metazoa > Chordata > Actinopteri > Salmoniformes > Salmonidae > Salvelinus > Salvelinus namaycush. The sequence continues at coordinate 33,980,615 of NC_052315.1, forward strand.
TTTCTCTCCTCATCTTGAAGCTAGGTGGACTGGTAGCTCCTCTATTTCCTCGTCTTGAAGCTTAGTTGACTGGTAGCTCCTCTATCTCCTCATCTTGAAGCTAGGTCGACTGGTAACTCCTCTCTCTCCTCATTAGGAAGCTAGGTCAATTGGTAGCTTCTCTATCTCCTCATCTTGAAGGTAGGTCAACTGGTAGCTCCTCTATCTCCTCATCTTGAAGCTAGGTTGAGTGGTAGCTTCTCTATCTCCTCATCTTGAAGCTAGGTCGACTGGTAGCTCCTCTATCTCCTCATCTTGAAGCTAGGTCGACTGGTAGCTCCTCTATCTCCTCATCTTGAAGCTAGGTCGACTGGTAGCTCCTCTATCTCCTCATCCTGAAGCTAGGTCAACTGGTAGCACCTCTATCGCCTCATCTTGAAGCTTAGTTGACTGGTAGCTCCTCTATCTCCTCATCTTGAAACTAGGTGGATTAGTAGCTCCTCTATCTCCTCGTCTTGAAGCTTAGTTGACTGGTAGCTCCAGTATCCACTCGTCTTGAAGCTAGGTCAACTGGTAGCTCCTCTATCGCCTCATCTTGAAGCTAGGTTGACTGAAAGCTCCTCTATCTCCTCATCTTGAAGCTAGGTGGATTGGTAGCTCCTCTAACTCCTCATCTTGAAACTAGGTCGACTGGTAGCTCCTCTATCTCCTCATCTTGAAGCTAGGTGGACTGGTAGCTCCTCTATCTCCTCATCTTGAAGCTAGGTTGATTGGTAGCTCCTCTACCTCCTCATCTTGAAACTAGGTCAACTGGTAGCTTCTCTATCGCCTCATCTCCTCAGCTAGGTCGACTGGTAGCTCCTCTATCTCCTCATCTTTAAGCGAGGTAAACTGGTAGCTCCTCTATCTCCTAATCTTGAAGCTAGGTCGACTGGTAGCTCTATCTCCTCGTCTTGAAGTTTAGTTGACTGGTAGCTCCTCTATCTCCTCATCTTGAAGCTAGGTGGACTGGTAGTGCCTCTATCTCCTCATCTTGAAGCTAGGTGGATTGGTAGCTCCTCTAACTCCTCGTCTTGAAACGAGGTCAACTGGTAGCTTCTATATCGCCTCATCTCCTCAGCTAGGTCGACTGGTAGCTCCTCTATCTCCTCATCTTGAATCTAGATGGATTGGTAGCTCCTCTAACTCCTCATCTTGAAACTAGGTCAACTGGTAGCTTCTCTATTGGCTCATCTCGTCAGTTAGGTCGACTGGTAGCTCCTCTATCTCCTCATCTTTCAACTAGGTAAACTGGTAGCTTCTCTATCTCCTTATCTTGAAGCTAGGTCGACTGGTAGCTCTATCTCCTCGTCTTGAAGATTAGTTGACTGGTAGCTCCAGTATCTCCTCATCTTGAAGCTAGGTCGACTGGTAGCTCCTCTATCTCCTCATCTTGAAGCTAGGTAAACTGGTAGCTCCTCTATCTCCTCGTCTTGAAGCTTAGTTGACTGGTAGCTCCAGTATCTCCTCATCTTGAAGCTAGGTCAACTGGTAGCTCGTCTATCTCCTCATCGTGAAGCTAGGTTGATTGGTAGCTCCTCTATCTCTTCGTCTTTAAGCTTAGTTGACTGGTAGCTCCAGTATTTACTCATCTTGCAGCTAGATCGATTCGTAGCTCCTCTATCTCCTCATCTTGAAGCTAGGTCGACTGGTAGCTCCTCTATCTCCTCATCTTGAAGCTAGTTCAACTGGTAGCTCCTCTCTCTCCTCATCTGGAAACTAGGTCAACTGGTAGCTCCTCTATCTCCTCCCCTTGAAGCTAGGTCAACTGGTAGCTCCTCTATCTCCTCATCTTGAAGCTAGGTGGATTGGTAGCTCCTCTATCTCCTCGTCTTGATGCTTAGTTGACTGGTAGCTCCTCTATCTCCTCCCCTTGAAGCTAGGTCGACTGGTAGCACCTCTATCTCCTCATCTTGAAGCTAGGTGGATTGGTAGCTCCTCTATCTCCTCGTCTTGAAGCTTAGTTGACTGGTAGCTCCTCTATCTCCTCATCTTGAAGCAAGGTCGACTGGTAACTCCTCTCTCTCCTCATCCTGAAGCTCGGTCAACGTGTAGCTCCTCTATCACCTCATCTTGAAACTAGGTTTATTGGTAGCTCCTCTATCTCCTCGTCTTGAAGCTTAGTTGACTGGTAAATCCTCTGTCTCCTCATCTTGAAGCTAGGTCGACTGGTAGCTCCTCTATCTCCTCATCTTAAATCTAGGTTGACTGATAGCTCCTTTCTCTCCTCATCTTGAAGCTAGGTGGACTGGTAGCTCTTCTATCTCCTCATCTTAAAGCTAGGTCAACTGGTAGCTCCTCTATCTCCTCATCTTGAAGCTAGGTCAACTGGTAGCTCCTCTATCACCTCATCTTGAAACTAGGTGTATTGGTAGCTCCTCTATCTCCTCGTCTTGAAGCTTAGTTGACTGGTAGCTCCAGTATTTACTCATCTTGCAGCTAGATTGACTCGTAGCTCCTCTATCTCCTCCCCTTGAAGCTAGGTCAACTGGTAGCTCCTTTATCTCCTCATCTTGAAGCTAGGTGGATTGGTAGCTCCTCTATCTCCTCGTCTTGAAGCTTAGTTGACTGGTAGCTCCTCTATCTCCTCATCTTGAAGCTAGGTCGACTGGTAACTCCTCTCTCTCCTCATCTTGAAGCTCGGTCAACTTTTAGCTCCTCTATCACCTCATCTTGAAACTAGGTGTATTGGTAGCTCCTCTATCTCCTCGTCTTGAATCTTAGTTGGCTGGTAGCTCCAGTATATACTTGTATTGAAGCAAGGTCAACTAGTAGCTCCTCTCCCTATGCTGATCCTGTGTTGACTGGTGGTATTAGATCAAATGAGCGTATAGCTTTTGGGAAACAAAAGAGAAGGTAAAGGTAAAGTAACTGTTATATGCGTATCTGGCATTGAGAAATATGTGCTACACTGCATTTATATCGGCAGACCTAGACCCTGATACACTGAACGAGCCAAGACGTCCGACAAATGTTTACGACCTAAAAATTTGCCCACGATGTGTATATTTGTATGCGTTGGAAAAAATCTTGCTGTAAGATGGCTAAAATCATACAGTCTGCAAAGGCCTTTAGATAACATTGCAGCAATTAAAGAAAACTTGCTACACAAGGAAAAACGAACCACATTTACATGCAGACTCAACCTGAATTCCACTAAACACATTTTGAGAACAAAAATTCAAATAAAATAAAATGTTATTGGTCACATACACGTGTTTAGCAGATGTTATCGCAGGTGTAATGAAATGCTTGTGTTTTGAGCGCCGATAGTGCAGTAGTATCTAACAAGTAATATGCTATCTTTATCAAAGTCAGACAGCTTGGTATTCTGTCTTCTTCAAGTACCTTAGCAGTTTTATGCCACTGTTCAATTCTAGGCCTGTTTGTTTACACAGAGTAGTTTCCTGGTTCAAAGTATTCCTTACCCTCACAGTGCACAGAGGACTACTATTTATTTAGTGAGGGATTCACGCATGAAAAATAGCAAGCACATAAAAGGTGCTTTACTGACACCTGCTAGACATTTGCAAAAATATAAAAACAATTTTTATTTTGCTTTGTCATTATGCGGTATTGTGTGTAGATTGATGAGCAGAAAAAATATATATTTAGTTCATTTTAGAATAAGGCTGTAACGTAACAAGATGTGGAAAAAGTCAAGGGGTCTGAAAACTTTCCGAATGCACTGTATCTTTAAAACCAAATACTTTTAGACTTTTACTCAAATAGTATTTTACTGGGTGACATGTACTTGAGTAATTTTTTATTAAGGTATCTTTACTTTTACATCATCATTGGGTACTTTTTCAACCACCATACTTCAAATACTTATGACTTGTTCGAATGGGGGGACCAGATACATGAAATGCTTTTATTATTTCTAAATGGTAAGACATATAATGTACAGTTGAAGTCGGATGTTTACATACACTTATGTTGGAGTCATTAAAACTCGTTTATCAACCACTCCATACATTTCTTGTTAACAAACTATAGTTTTGGCAAGTCGGTTAGGACATCTACTTTGTGCATGACACAAGTAATTTTTCCAACAATTGTTTACAGACAGATTATTTAACTTAAAATTCACTACATCACAATTCCAGTCGGTCAGAAGTTTACGTACAAAAAGTTGACTGTGCCTTTAAACAACTTGGAAAATTCCAGAAAATGATGTCATGGCTTTAGAAGCTGCTGATAGGCTAATTGAAATCATTTGAGTCAATTGGAGGTGTACCTGTGGATGTATTTCAAGGCCTACCTTCAATCTCAGTGCCTCTTTGCTTGACATCATGGGAAAATCAAAAGAAATCAGCCAAGACCTCAGAAAAAAGATTGTAGACCTCCACAAGTCTGGTTCATCCTTGGGAGCAATTTACAAATGCCTGAAGGTACCATGTTCATCTGTACAAACAATAGTACGCAAGTATAAACACCATGGGACCACGCAGCCATCATACCACTCAGGAAGGAGACACGTTCTGTCTCCTAGAGATGAACGTACCTTGGTGCGAAAAGTGCAAATCAATCCCAGAGCAACAGCAAAGGAACATGTAAAGACGCTGGAGGAAACGGATACAAAAGTATCTATATCCACAGTAAAACGAGTCCTATATCGACATAACCTGAAAGGCCGCTCAGCGAGGAAGAAGCCACTGCTCCGAAACTGCCATAAAAAAGCCAGACTACGGTTTGCAACTGCACATGGGGACAAAGATCGTACTTTTTGGAGAAATGTCCTCTGGTCTGATGAAACAAAAATAGAACTGTTGGCAAAAATGACCATCGTTATGTTTGGAGGAAAAAGGGGGATGCTTGCAAGCCGAAGAACACCATCCCAACCTTGAAGCATGGGGGTGGCAGTATCATTTTGTGGTGGTGCTTTGCTGCAGGAGGGCCTGGTGCACTTCACAAAATAGATGGCATCATGAGGCAGGAACATTATGTGGATATATTGAAGCAACAACTGAAGACATCAGTCAGCAAGTTAAAGCTTGGTGGCAAATGGGTCTTCCAAATGGACAATGAACCCAAGCATACTTCCAAAGTTGTGGCAAAATGGCTTAAGGACAACAAAGTCAAGGTATTGGAGTGGCCATCACTAAGCCCTGACCTCAATCCTATAGAAAATGTGTGGGCAGAACTGAAAAAGCATGTGCGAGCAAGGAGGCCTACACCCCAGACTCAGTTACATCAGCTCTGTCAGGAGGAATGGGCCAAAATTCACCCAACTTATTGTGGGAAGCTTGTGGAAGGCTACCTGAAACGTTTGACCCAAGTTAAACAATTTGAAGGCAATGCTACCAAATACTAATTGAGTGTATGTAAACTTCTGACCCACTGGGAATGTGATGAAAGAAATAAAAGCTGAAATAAATCATTCTCTCTACTATTATTCTTACATTTCACATTCTTAAAATAAGGTGGTGATCCTAACTGACCTAAAACAGGGAATTTTTACTAGGATTAAATGTCAGGAGTTGTGAAAACTGAGTTTAAATGTATTTGGCTAAGGTGTATGTAAACTTCCGACTTCAACTGTATGTATGTAAATTCAGTACTGTCACCTCATATAATTTTATAATATTATTTTTTCTCAATTCCAAATTACTGGAGTAGAGAGCTAAAATTTGAATTTTAGCTTCACTGTTCAAATATACTGTACAAAATATATATGCAACATGTAAAGTGTTGGTCCCATAAAATATAAAATATCACAGAAATGTTCCATACACACAAAGCTTATTTCTCTCAAATGTTGTGCACAAATTTGTTTACATCCCTGTTAGTGAGCATTTGTCCTTTGCCAAGATCTTCCTGACTCATAAACCTCAGGGAGGATGCGGCATTATTCTGCAAATGTCTCTGATAGTTAGGGCCAACCACACTGGGCCAAACTATAGTAAATACAGCACTGGAGCATTAGTGTTGTCAACTCAGACCAATCATTCCAGGGTATTACAAGTCAGCCCAAATGTTTATGTTTCATTCATTCCATTCGGTGAAAAATCCCCTGCAATAGCTTCACTGCTCGCCAGGAGACAGGCCAAACCAACTTCTGAAACCCATGTCCTAAATGTGTGAGGAGGCTAGAGACAGAGAGCGAGAGGAGCGAGAAAGAGAGAGAGAGAGGGGCGAGAGAGAGGAGCGAGAGAGAGAGAGACCTACACATAGAGGACCCACACCGAGAGGACCTACATCCAGACCACAGCACCACCAGCCACATCCACACCCCCACCCCAACCAATCAATACCCCCCAAACCAACCATGCCCACACCTCATATAGGCCCCCTCAGATCAGACCTATGCCCCTCCTGCCCACCCCATGCCCCCCACTCCCGCAAAGAGGGCCTCAACATGAAAGTCACACATACACTCAGGCCGTGAACAGGCAAACAGGCCCAACCCCCACTCTTACACTAGCCCAAGCCAATGGCATGTACCAGATGCTAAGCAGGCTCTGCTCACACTTACTGTTCTGAGGCCAAACCACATGACTAACAACATTGGACACATTAAGGAACACAAAGCCACCTCCCGGGTGGCGCAGTGGTCTAGGGCACTGCATCGCAGTGCTAACTGCGCCACCAGAGTCTCTGGGTTCGCGCCCAGGCTCTGTCGCAGCCGGCCGCGACCGGGAGGTCCGTGGGGCGACGCACAATTGGCATAGCGTCGTCCGGGTTAGGGAGGGTTTGGCCGGTAGGGATATCCTTGTCTCATCGCGCTCCAGCGACTCCTGTGGCGGGCCGGGCGCAGTGCGCGCCAACCAAGGGGGCCAGGTACACGGTGTTTCCTCCGACACATTGGTGCGGCTGGCTTCCGGGTTGGAGGCGCGCTGTGTTAAGAAGCAGTACGGCTGGTTGGGTTGTGCTTCGGAGGACGCATGGCTTTCGACCTTCGTCTCTCCCGAGCCCGTACGGGAGTTGTAGCGATGAGACAAGGTAGTAATTACTAGCGATTGGATACCACGAAAATTGGGGAGAAAATGGGATAAAATTTAAAAAAAATAAAAAAATAAAAAAAAAAGGAACACAAAGCCTTCACTATCTCATCCTGGAATATCCAAGGCCTGAGGTCATCTGCCTTTGGCCTAAAGAGCAGGAACCTGGACATCACCAAATAAATCAGAAATACAGACATTGTCATCCTACACGAAACATGGTATAGAGGAGAGGGACCCACTGGTTGCCCTCTAGGTTACAGAGAGCTGGTCGTCCCATTCCCCAAACTACCAGGTGTGAAACAGGGAAGGGACTCAGGGGGTATGCTAATTTGGACAAGAACCCTCAGCACACAGGGGGACAAACATCTATCTGGAGGTGACAGCATTCCCTCCCCCATATGCCCCCCTAGGCACAACTACGACAACATAACCAACAAAAAAGGGTCACAACTCCTGCAGCTCTATCGCATGCTGGGTATGTACATAGTCAATGGTAGGCTTCGAGGGGACTCCTACAGTAGGTACACATATAGCTCATCTCTTGGCAGTAGTACTGTAGACTCTCACAGTGTTCACAGTCAACCCAATGACACCCCTATCAGATCATAGTCTGAGCAATACTCAATCATGAGGCATCAAAGCCAAAGGAACTGAATAATATTAAGAAATGCTATAGATGGAAGGAAAGTAGTGTGGAAACCTACCAAAAAACTATTTGCAACAACAAATTAAATCCCTTTTAGACAACTTCCTGGACAAAACGTTTCACTGTAATAGTGAAGGTGTAAACTTGGTAGTAGAAAACCTAAACAGTATATTTGACCTCTCAGCTTCCCTTTAAAATCTAAACATTTCAAGCAGACAACCTAAGAAAATGAACAACAATGACACATTTTTTCTTGTTTATTTCACTTTTGTTTATTATCTATTTCACTTGCTTTGGCAATGTAAACATATGTTTCCCATGCCAATAAAGCCCCTTAAATTGACATTTGAAAAATTGAGGGAGACAAACATCCCAGTAAATGTATTGATTTTCAATACCCTAAGCTATTTACAGTAAGCCTTCAGCAAAACTAGAGGCTAGAAAGAAAATGCACTGCCTAGTGCCCACTCCATCACATTCATTAGGAGGAGGTTGTCTATTTGAGAGAGAAAACAACATATATAGTTGTTACAATACTTTTATACAGCATCCTTACAACAGCTCCCAGAAGAAATCACTGATCTCAAATGATTGGCCAGGTGAAAGGAAAGATTCCACTTTATTGCTGTCATACATCCAGACCAGTGGACCATTCAAGAAGGAGTGGAAGGTAGGGATGAAATAAGGAAGGAAGGATGGAGGGAAGGAAGGATACATTTATCTGTTGGAACATGGTCACAGTCTCCGGGCGTACGAGCGACAGTGGGCGCGCGCACAAATACTGACATCCCAGACAACACCGACTAAACCTCTGTCCAAACTTTCCCTCCCTTCTCTGTCAGTCTGTGCGTGCCTCGCCAAGTCGTGAGAGCGCAAGAAGAACTCCCCGCTCTCTAGCACGGCTTCAATTCGCGTTTTAATTCCGTTACCAAGGTTGGTAAATATCTTCTCTACACTGCACTCTATAATGTCGAAAAGTCATTGTATTTATGTATTTTTTTGTTATTTTTCGATTAGCCTGACGTTTTATGTAAGTGTTTTTCACTCGAGGCTGTTGCAGTTTGTTCAGTAATCGGCGACCCCGCCTACCTCATCAGCTCTCTTTTGTTCTTTCTCTGTTCAATTTCATCTCCCGAGCACAAGGTCCGCTCATTCCGCGTTGATTAATGCTAATTTGTTTCTATGATTATGCGCAGCGGTGGATGTCTCAGTGCGGTGTGCGGGTTACTTTGGTGATGGGTGAGTTTAGAGGGCTGTCTGTGTGTAGACGATGCCGGACTGGGACCCATTTTTGTGCTGCCTAGTAAACAGCAACTGGAGGAAGGTGTGATTTGGGTGGTAATTAGTTTAATGAGATTACCTTAAGAGAAACATTGATGGTCATCAATAACTTTGATTAACTTAAGTGGCTTTTGTGCATGTTCAGTTTGACAAATATTTAACGGTATAAACCCCAATTAATCTTACTGCGCGCATTTATTTGAGACAATCAATTTCACTGTTTGCGCATCCGTCGTGTACTTTATTTGGAGCGGAAAACAAGTGTGTAGCAGTGTGTGAATCGATTGTTTCTTCGTCGCGCATAGTTTGACTCCAACGCGTTTTCGAGGATTGTTTTAAATCGTCGCATGCACCCGCGGTGCCCATGGACATGTAGCCTACACACCACGCACGTGCGCTTGCAGCTCGGCGCGCCCACCCCTGGGGGGGGAGAGAGACGCTATACGCTCCATAGAGCGGACACGTGATCCTGCACGGGAAGGGATCCTACACGGGAAGGAACATTATGTTCCAATGCATCCAGGTCAATGGTGCCTCTTAACCTGTGTAGCACAACTTGGTTGGTGAAATTCCCCTAAGTATGATCCCAATATTTAAACATAGTAGTTTACCGTTTTTGTCTCTGCTGAATTGCATCAACCACTTGCAGAATAGGAAAGTTGTTTGAAGTAAATGCACATGGATAATTTGTGAAGGGATTGGATAGGTTAAAGCTAGAATCCTTAATTGAAATAATAACAAAGGTCACCCCACCTGTGTTTTGGTACGAACCTTAGAGATGGGCCTGGAGAAATGAAACCATTCTCAAATTCATAGAATGGGCTGGGGATGTAAGGACTGATGACCATCCATGATATCAAAAGGATAGTTTTAACCATGTTTTTAGGCTAAACAGTGTTTGTTTACAGACATTGAAGTAAAACAAGCTTGTGTTTTGGGTTCTGATGGTGTATGACAGTTGAACTAACCTCATGAGGCATTTATAAGTTATGTTCTTTAAGAATCAGTGGGTATATAAATATCATTCATTTTATAAGTCCAAAAATGCATGTAGAAACAAAGGATTCCTCAGAAGTTCAGTGACATGGACAGTTCACACTAATCATACCACATACAATAGAATGATAATGCAACTGCCAGTGGTGTAAATAATTCTGACGTGGCTGTCACATTACTGGTTCATCAGGGACAAGTCTCACCCTGGTTAGATGATGATAAGCCAACTCAAAATCCACAGTTCATTGTTGGTGACAGAGCAGATAAACCACTTTGAGAATTAGAGTAAATGCTGTATCCTCCCACCCCTGGCAGCATAAGACAAGTTGACTCAGATATTACTCTCTACACCTTCTCCTCACTGGTTTAGCTTGTGGCGATGAGAGCGGTGTTCAGTTGGTAACCAAACACTTATTTCCACTAGGGATGCACAATATATCGGTGAACATATCGGAATCGGCCAATATTAGCTAAAAGTGCCGATGTGAAAAACCGATGTCAAAGCTGACGTACATACCTAATATAATGTAGGTACATGCCGTAATTACATTTTGCGCTACATGTGCAACACCACATTTTTAACCTAGCTCACAATGTCTGCTGTGGGGATCGAGCAGTCAACAAGTCGAGCAGTCATTTTGAAATGGTAAGAACGGCGTTCCGTAGCCAAGACCCAAACGGCGTTCCGTAGCCAAGACCCAAACGGCGTTCCGTAGCCAAGACCCAAACGGCGTTCCGTAGCCAAGACCCAAACGGCGTTCCGTAGCCAAGACCCAAACGGCGTTCCGTAGCCAAGACCCAAACGGCGTTCCGTAGCCAAGACCCAAACGGCGTTCCGTAGCCAAGACCCAAACGGCGTTCCGTAGCCAAGACCCAAACGGCGTTCCGTAGCCAAGACCCAAACGGCGTTCCGTAGCCAAGACCCAAACGGCGTTCCGTAGCCAAGACCCAAACGGCGTTCCGTAGCCAAGACCCAAACGGCGTTCCGTAGCCAAGACCCAAACGGCGTTCCGTAGCCAAGACCCAAACGGCGTTCCGTAGCCAAGACCCAAACGGCGTTCCGTAGCCAAGACCCAAACGGCGTTCCGTAGCCAAGACCCAAACGGCGTTCCGTAGCCAAGACCCAAACGGCGTTCCGTAGCCAAGACCCAAACGGCGTTCCGTAGCCAAGACCCAAACGGCGTTCCGTAGCCAAGACCCAAACGGCGTTCCGTAGCCAAGACCCAAACGGCGTTCCGTAGCCAAGACCCAAACGGCGTTCCGTAGCCAAGACCCAAACGGCGTTCCGTAGCCAAGACCCAAACGGCGTTCCGTAGCCAAGACCCAAACGGCGTTCCGTAGCCAAGACCCAAACGGCGTTCCGTAGCCAAGACCCAAACGGCGTTCCGTAGCCAAGACCCAAACGGCGTTCCGTAGCCAAGACCCAAACGGCGTTCCGTAGCCAAGACCCAAACGGCGTTCCGTAGCCAAGACCCAAACGGCGTTCCGTAGCCAAGACCCAAACGGCGTTCCGTAGCCAAGACCCAAACGGCGTTCCGTAGCCAAGACCCAAACGGCGTTCCGTAGCCAAGACCCAAACGGCGTTCCGTAGCCAAGACCCAAACGGCGTTCCGTAGCCAAGACCCAAACGGCGTTCCGTAGCCAAGACCCAAACGGCGTTCCGTAGCCAAGACCCAAACGGCGTTCCGTAGCCAAGACCCAAACGGCGTTCCGTAGCCAAGACCCAAACGGCGTTCCGTAGCCAAGACCCAAACGGCGTTCCGTAGCCAAGACCCAAACGGCGTTCCGTAGCCAAGACCCAAACGGCGTTCCGTAGCCAAGACCCAAACGGCGTTCCGTAGCCAAGACCCAAACGGCGTTCCGTAGCCAAGACCCAAACGGCGTTCCGTAGCCAAGACCCAAACGGCGTTCCGTAGCCAAGACCCAAACGGCGTTCCGTAGCCAAGACCCAAACGGCGTTCCGTAGCCAAGACCCAAACGGCGTTCCGTAGCCAAGACCCAAACGGCGTTCCGTAGCCAAGACCCAAACGGCGTTCCGTAGCCAAGACCCAAACGGCGTTCCGTAGCCAAGACCCAAACGGCGTTCCGTAGCCAAGACCCAAACGGCGTTCCGTAGCCAAGACCCAAACGGCGTTCCGTAGCCAAGACCCAAACGGCGTTCCGTAGCCAAGACCCAAACGGCGTTCCGTAGCCAAGACCCAAACGGCGTTCCGTAGCCAAGACCCAAACGGCGTTCCGTAGCCAAGACCCAAACGGCGTTCCGTAGCCAAGACCCAAACGGCGTTCCGTAGCCAAGACCCAAACGGCGTTCCGTAGCCAAGACCCAAACGGCGTTCCGTAGCCAAGACCCAAACGGCGTTCCGTAGCCAAGACCCAAACGGCGTTCCGTAGCCAAGACCCAAACGGCGTTCCGTAGCCAAGACCCAAACGGCGTTCCGTAGCCAAGACCCAAACGGCGTTCCGTAGCCAAGACCCAAACGGCGTTCCGTAGCCAAGACCCAAACGGCGTTCCGTAGCCAAGACCCAAACGGCGTTCCGTAGCCAAGACCCAAACGGCGTTCCGTAGCCAAGACCCAAACGGCGTTCCGTAGCCAAGACCCAAACGGCGTTCCGTAGCCAAGACCCAAACGGCGTTCCGTAGCCAAGACCCAAACGGCGTTCCGTAGCCAAGACCCAAACGGCGTTCCGTAGCCAAGACCCAAACGGCGTTCCGTAGCCAAGACCCAAACGGCGTTCCGTAGCCAAGACCCAAACGGCGTTCCGTAGCCAAGACCCAAACGGCGTTCCGTAGCCAAGACCCAAACGGCGTTCCGTAGCCAAGACCCAAACGGCGTTCCGTAGCCAAGACCCAAACGGCGTTCCGTAGCCAAGACCCAAACGGCGTTCCGTAGCCAAGACCCAAACGGCGTTCCGTAGCCAAGACCCAAACGGCGTTCCGTAGCCAAGACCCAAACGGCGTTCCGTAGAAATCCTGGTTGAGGATGAAACAAATGAACAATGAAACAGCACAGCAAGTAAGTGAAAGAAATTTGATGATGTTTTACTGGTAATGGGGACATGCGTAAATGCCAACAAAATAACTTTTTGGTCAGTGTGTGTGTGTAACCTCTACTTGGTAAGTCAGTTAAAAACAATTTTTTATTTAAAGACGGCCTACCGCGGCCAAACCCGGTTGATGCTGGGCCAATTGTGCGTCGCCCTATGGGACTCCCAATCACGGCCGGATGTGATACAGCCTGGAATCGAACCAGGGACTGTGGCGTCGCCTCTTGCACAGAGATGCAGTGCCTTAGACTGCGTCCATGTGTGTGAATTATTTAACAGTACTAGAATGCTTAAAAGGCTGCTAAAATTTTAAATATCGGTTATCGGTATCAGGTTTTTGTTTTGGAAAGGAATATGTCAGATATCGGTATCGACCAAAAATGTAATATCGGTGCATCACTAATTTCCACAGTTAGTTTACTTGCTCTCACTGATGCCTGTGATTTATGGCGTACTAAGTCAATAAGCACATCCAAACTGGGCACTGGTGCTGGGAAAATCAAACAAGGCACAAGGTCAGGGAAAAGTCCAGCACACACAACCTAATAGCTGTGACTGAAAGGTGAATGTATTTTATCCATTGTTGAGTTCATTAGCTCATGTGCAAGTCCCAAGACAACAAACTAAATATGATTCTTTAGATTACTGATTCACCAGACCTGTTAAACCTGTAACATACATGTAAATAGACAGGTGATGATACAGCCACCCTTAGGAAGCAGGACTTGTTGTCCCAGTTGTTTATCTCAGTGCAAAGTTTGGGTGTGCAAATGGCCTTTACCCCCTCTCCTGATATGCTCGCTGTTGGGCCCTTTCCTCATAGTTGAGGTGTCTCTCTCACTCTGCCCGTCTCATTGTCTCCAGGTGCACCATGGGAAACAAGATCAGCAGGAGACGGGATACCGCACCAGCCGAGCAGAAGGCTGCAGAGGAGGCAATCGACACGCAGGAAGCTGTGGTGGAGGCAGTAGCTGATGAGCCAGTGGTGGTTGCAGAGGCGACTGAACCAGTAGTAGAATCAGTGCCAGCACCAGTACAGGAGGCTGAGCCAGAGCCCTCCAAGCAGCCAGAGACGGAGCCCCCATTGGAGGAGCCGGTGAGCGCCCCACTGGTAGACCTTGCACCAGAGCCGGCCCCAGCACCGCCTGAACCCGAGCCCCTGGTGTCAGTCAGCAAACCAGTGCCAGTCGTCCCAGAGCCAAAGCCAGTCGTCCCAGAGCCAAAGCCAGTCGTCCCAGAGCCAAAGCCAGTCGTCCCAGAGCCAAAGCCAGTCGTCCCAGAGCCAAAGCCAGTCGTCCCAGAGCCAAAGCCAGTCGTCCCAGAGCCAAAGCCAGTCGTCCCAGAGCCAAAGCCAGTCGTCCCAGAGCCAAAGCCAGTCGTCCCAGAGCCAAAGCCAGTTGTCATAGAACAGGAGGCTGTCCCAGAGCCCTTCCTCTCCCCTGCCCCTCTGGACCTGGGTGTCCCTGATGCTCCCCCCTCCCACAGATCTGCCCCAGACCAGCCCACAGACCTGGGGGATGCAGAATGCTATGACGACGTAAAGGCTGCCTGGAATTCTGTCGCCGTCCCAGAAGAGTCCAAAGAATCCCCGGAGAAGCCAGCGATCATGGCGGAGAAGCTTCTGTGTGATGTCATGGGCAGCGAGCTGAGCAAAGCGGACTCTTCAAGCACTTAGTTAGACCTGACGGCCGATGACATCATGGTCAATGACGTCATAGCAGATGACTTTCTTGAAGGTGACGTGTCCACTGAGCTGATATGAGATGGCCGGAGAAAATAAAAACTAGAAAAAAGAAGAAAAAACAGGACAATGATGTTCTAAAAAAGGCAGACGCAGCAGAAAAAAAATAATAAAAAAAATAATACAACTTTGATCTGAGAAGGCTAAAGGGAAAACTAAGCAGCTTAAGGAGACCGTGAAGTAGCACTCAGATAATCTGAGACCTGGGATGTATTCACTAGGAACCAAACAGAACAAAGCGTACGCAAACGGAATGAAACTGGGTGGGACCTACCTGAATTTTCCAAAAGAAATTCTAGTTTCCGTTGCGAAACGTTTTGGATTAATGATTAGACCCCAGGTAATACAGACGTGCCTTTCTTTCTGAGTGTAGGTTGACTAAAGGGATGTGGTGATGGGTGGCCAGGGCAGGAGAGTGAGTAACCATCATCGCCCTCTGAGCCATATAGACGTAACGCTGCATAGCAGAACACTTACAGTAACTATATATGGTAACTATGTATGACAAGACGTTTGCCTTGGTGTGTACACCTGATGAATTGTAACAACGTTTGAAATCGGCCTACATGCTATGATGTACATTCATACTTGGACTCTCACAATCCTTCCTCTTTAACTCTGAAACAGAGGTGACCTTATTATATTTTCTCGATGGTGAGAAGTGGTTTGGAGGAATCTATTAAAGGTGATGGTCTGGTTGTGAAAATAAAATAAGATTTTTCCACCTTGAATATTATTCTGTTTTCATTCTTTTCTAATGTGGTTTTTACTCTTTAAATAGGCTGATGGCTGCAAGTGCAATGTTTCCAAGACTGACATTTTATATTAAGGCTGTTTTCAGAGGTTTATGTGCTGCCACTAATGCTGCAGAGATATGGCTCAGCACAACCAAGAACATCAGCAAATAATATTACCTTAGTGAGTCAATTTCAATCCCTAAACATCAAAACAGAGATCAGGAAATCAAGAGGTAAAGTAAGGAGTGAAATAATTCTCTACATAATGACAGACCATCAGTTGAGGGCTACATTACATTTCTATTTGAACACTTGCATTTAGATGAATGACTATTTGAGCAGTGCATCAAGTACCTTCTATGCGCCAGTACACTCTTTCACTATGCAAAAAAACATTTCTGCCCCAGAAACAAATAGATAATGGTTTTGTGTGAATAGAGCCCTTGGTTGTTCATAACCATTTCCTTATGGCTCATGTCCCTGTAGGTATGTAGGAGGGGACTACTGCAAGCATAGAACTAGAATTGGTGGAATGAACATTCTTAGTAAAGCAACGCTAGGACAGTATGTGAGTGGGGAGGGAAACACAGAAAATGTGCTGTTCTTGGCAGAGGTTTGGAACTGTCTTATTGGTCTAACTAATTTACTGCTTGGTGATGTCACCATGGAAGGCCAAAACTAGCTCCCACTTAAAACAGGCTGAAATTTCAGGTGGACTTCACAAACAGCTCTTACACTAAAAGGGCATTGTCACAATTTCACAGTATTATTCTAACCTCATAGTGTGGAAATATATGAAACACAGGGAAATCACATTTTTGACTGCCCTGGGCCTTTAAGATCCATGGCCAATACAGCATGTGGGAAGCATGAATGTGTTTCTGCGCTCATGGAACCCCTCTTGCCCCTCCTGCTCATCCTGATCACTGCTCAGGGAGTTCCCACTCTCCCTCAACACACACTGTCATTCCAACCCACATACACGCTGCGGAAGCATGTATGCATATAGAGGGAGACCGAGCGCTCTCACAGAGTGAATTGGCGGTTGAATGTGGGAGTGGAGAGAGGGAAGGGGAGGGACATGGGAGGAAAGGGCTGATAAAGGGGGGTGGGAGAGAAAGGAAGACACTGACAGAATGGGTAAGAAAAGGGGAGAGGAAAGGAAGGATGAAGGTTGGGAGAAAAGTGAAGAGGGAGAGAAGGGAAGAGAGGGGGAAGAAAGGGAGTTTCAGGGGGTCTAGGTCAGTGGTCTCCAGTGTGACTGTGCTAGAGTGCAGCATGGGAAATCTGCTCTCATAAACTCATAGAACTTCCCTACACCCTCCCACCCCCCCACTCTGAGACACAACTCTTCCATCATGGATGTATTCAGTGGGTTGAAATGTTCAGAACGTTTCAGATGCAATATTGTATGAGCTGATTTACCACATGCTCCTCCCAGTGCTTCTATACAGTAGTCATTAGATGACTACGCTACAAAGGTCAAAGGTGTCAAAACTGATGAGCATGTAGTACATCAGCTGCTTGTTCTGCAGTTAAGGTTTGAGTTTAGTGTTCAAATTGTAGTTCAAATGTGCTATACTTCTGTCCTGTCTAGTTTGGCCACATACTGACATACCAGTCCCCTTACTCATAAATCTCAGGGAGGATGTAGTATTACTAATGAAAATGTATAGTGTAGGGGCCTCCCGAGTGGCGCAGCGGTCTAAGACCGTCACTACAGACCCGGGTTTGATCCCAGGCTGTGTTACCACCGGCCATAGGGCCAGCGTTGTCTGGGTTAGGGGAGATTCTGGCCAGGGGGGGCTTTACTTGGCTTGTCATGCAATAACGACTCCTTGTGGCAGGCCGGGCGCCTGCAGGCTGACTGCAGTCGTCAGTTGAGTGGTGTTTCCTCCAACACATTGGTGAAGCTGGCTTCCAGGTTTAGCGGGCGGGTGTTGTTTCGGAGGACGCATGACTTGACCTTGGCCTGTCCCGAGTCCGTTGGGGAGTTGCAGTGACAAGACAAGATTGAAATTGGGGAGAAAAAGGGGGTGAAAAAATAAATAAGACATGTATAGTGTAGAACCAATATAATTGTTTTTAATGTAGAATCAAGAATCTGGTCAGCTCTATTCACAGTACTCACTGAATAAACCCCACATCGCTCCCCTAGTCTCTCCCTTATGACAGTGCAGACTAGGTCAGTGAGGGTATTTTGGTATTTTATTAGGAACCCCATAAGCTGTTGCGAAAGCAGCAGCTATTCTTCCTGGGGTCCACTCAAAACATGAAACATGACATAATACAGAACATTAATAAACAAGAACAGCTCAAGGACAGAATTTGTGGCCACACACACATACACTCCCATTGGTCAGTTTTGTGTTTCATCCATGATGATTAAGGATAGGATTTGGAGAGGATAACATCATCATAGGTCTGATCCTAGATCTGCCAGACATAACAGTCAGACCAGCAGCCTGTTCTTCTCCAGATGTGATTCCTATCATTCCACAGGCTCTGAACTCAATAAACACTTTATATCTCCACTCAGAGATGTGGTCACCACACAGAATAAGGGGAAGGGCTACTGGCCTATTTTAATAGGAAGACATAGTGAAAGCTAGCTAGTCATATGTAGGCTCATGATATAGTCTCTGACTGGTGGTCGCTAATAGCACTTCATTATTCATTTTCTGAAGTAAAAAAACAAATCAGGGATTCCTGATTATCAGAAATCATAATATAAGCTAATTTAAATCATAATTGTCAAACATTTCTGAGTTTATAAACCTCCGATATAACACAGGAGTGTTGAACAGAAGTTTGACTCAACAGGTTCTTCTCACTAGTGATCAGAACCAAAGTCCAATTGCTGGTAAAACTCCAAATAGCTTTGACATTTACAAACTGTCAGTTTCATCCATGTAAGAAAAGTATGAGCTTCTGTTGTTTTTACTCCTATGTTTCATGCATGTTTAAACCACACTCACACACCCATAGTCATGGATTGCATAAAATTGTCTCAAACTCTAATATCTATACTGAACAAAAATATAAACGTTAAACGTTGGTCCCATGTTTCATGAGCTGAAATAAAAGATCCCAGAAATGTTCATATGCACAAAAAGCTTATTTCTCTCAAATGTTGTACACTAACTTGTTTACATCCCTGATAGTGAGCATTTCTCCTTTGCCTAGATAATCCATCCACCTGACAGGTGTGACATATCAAGAAGCTGATTAAACAGCATGATCATTACACAGGTGCACCTTGTGCTCGGGACAATAAAATGCCACTCTAAAATGTGCAGTTTTGTCACAACACAATGATACAGTTGTCTCAAGTTTTGAGGGAGTATGCAATTGGCATGCTGACTGCAGGAATGTTTGTCCACCAGAGCTGTTGTCAGAGAATTGAATGTTAATTTCTCTACCATAAGCCACCCTCAACTTCATTTTAGAGAATTTGGCAGTACGTCCAACCTGCCTCACAACCGCAGACCATGCTTAACCACGCCAGCCCAGAACCTCCACATCTGGCTTCTTCACCTGCGGGATGATCTGAGACGAGCCACCTGGACAGCTGGGTTTGCACAAGTGAAGAATTTCACAAACTGTCAGAAACCGTCTCAGGGAAGCGCATCTGCGTGCTCGTCGTCCCCACCAGGGTCTTGACCGGACTGCAGTTCGGCAGTCTTAACCAACTTCAGTGGGCAAATGATCATCTTCGTTAACCACTGGCACTCTGGAGAAGTGTGCACTTGACGGATGAATCAGTTTCAACTATACTGGACAGATGGCAGACAGTGTGTATGGTGTCGTGTGGGCGAGCGGTTTGCTGATATCATTGTGAACAGAGTGCCCCATGATGGCGGTTGGGTTATGATACGGGCAGGCATAAGCTACGGACAATGAACACAATTGCATTTTATCGATGGCAATTTGAATGCAGAGACGATGACAAGATCCTTAGGCCCATTATTGTGACATTCATCCGCAGCCATCAGCTCATGTTTCAGCATGATAGTGCTGGATCTGCACACAATTGCTAGATGCTGAAAATGTCCAAGTTCTTCCATGGCTTGCATACCCAGACACGGTCACCCATTGAGCATGTTTGGGATGCTCTGGATCTACATTACGACAGCATGTTCCAGTTCACGCCAATATCCAGCAACTTCGCACAGCCATTGAAGGAGTGGGACAACATTCCACAGGCCACAATCAACAGCCTGATCAACTCTATACTAAGGAGATGTGTTGTGCTGCATGAAGCAAATGGTGGTCGCATCAGATACTGACTGGTTTTCTGCTCCACGCCCCTACAGATGCCCATCTGTATTCCCAGTCATGTGAAATCCATAGATTAGGGCCTAATGAATTTATTTCAATTCACTGATATCCTTATATGAACTGTAACTCAGTAAAATATTTTAAATTGTTGCATGTTACATTTATATTTTTATTCAGTGTAACAACAAGCTGTAGAAAGCCTTTCTCCTTGAGGGACAAACATGATCAACTCTCTAGAAGTAGAGAAAGCAGTTCTTAAACTCAAGTCAGTAAATAAAAATCATCATTGTTCATTCCCTGAAGCCTCTAGGGTCCCTGAATGAAAAGGCATGGTGTGAGAGTAGCAATGAGACATTGCTGCATAGAGGACACCATTCTGTTTAATTCGATAGAAACAACTTCAGGAGATGACAAGTGAACAACCATCTCAGTCTCAAGACATACATGAACAGTGAACAAAATTATGAAAAATGTCAAGTGAGTTACATGAATCATTTCCATTTTTCTATTCCAAATAATATTCAACTACTTCACATAGGCACCACAATACTGCTGTGTAAAAAAACAAGGTTGAGGAATACAGAACAGATCCATCATTCATCCTCAATGAGTATTAAATTAACACATTTAAAATATATCTTCATGTGGTTTACTTACAGTAGTACAAAATAGAAGTTAACAATTTCAAACTGGGGATTAAATGTAAGTACTTCAAAACTATTACTGAATATTAAATTAGAGTATTTCAAATATATTACTGTGATGTACAATAGACAAATCAGTGTGTTCTTCTCAGATCTCAGGGAGAGGTTGAATCCATACCCTGGAATTTAGCCTGTAGGGAGAGAAAGAGAGAGGAAGAGAAAATGAGATGGAACAAGACAGAACGGGACAGAGAATGACAGAGAGACAGCAGGCTCAGTCGAATACTCACCAACTGAAATTGGAAGGCAATGACAAACATTTGTAAAACCATTGTTGATGCCTGTTACCTGCAGGTGTTTGTATGTCTTGGCAAGATCTACATTGGTGCGCCCCGGCTGGAAGGGATAGGACCACAGGATGGTGTTCCAGGATAGACCAAACCTCGACACAGGTAACGCTCCTCGTCACGGCTGAATTTCCTCCTCTCCCTCTGTAGATGAAGAGAGGGAGGGAGAGGTAAGAGGGAGAGAGAAAGAAAGAGGGCAGGGTTTAAATTGGAAAAACGGAATGTACGAGAATGCAGAGAACAGCAAGAGACAGAGAGAGGACATGAGACAAAACACAATCGGTCATCATCCTCCTTTCATTTTACATTTACATTTTAGTCATTTAGCAGACGCTCTTATCCAGAGCGACTTACAGTAGAGTGCATACATTTTATTACATTTTACATTTTTTACATAATACATATTACATTTTACATACTGAGACAAGGATATCCCTACCGGCCAAACCCTCCCTAACCCGGACGACGCTATGCCAATTGTGCGTCGCCCCACGGACCTCCCGGTTGCGGCCGGCTGCGACAGAGCCTTTCCTTGGTTTTGCGACAGACAGACAGACACCTACCTCTTGGGTAACATTCCCCTACTGAACAGGGAAGGAGCCACCATCACACACACGCATACTGGCATAGTTGTCTCTGCTGTCACATTGCCTGGTAACTAGAACACTAGCCATCCTATACAGTCCATCCACTATAGATTAACCTCCATTCAACACACACTTCTACAGAGACAAGGCTGGTCTCTCTCCTTACAGTCAGAGAGGGTTTTCCCATGAACAGAGTCTCCTGCTGATCATCAATGGCACCATCTTCCCCATGATCTGTTCTTCTGTCTGTGTGTGTCAACGAGAGAGAGAACATTATTCTGTGTGTGTGTGTAAGAGAGAAAGAGAGTGAGACAGAAAGCAAAGAACCGATGTCACGCCTCATTGAGAGCAGAGACCAACAGTTGTCAGAGCGTATTCAACTAAACACAGACAAATCTAATAAAGACAATCTAATTAAGACTAAATACAATCTCTCCCTCCCTTCTTCATTGGAGTGACATTACGTCACTCGTCACACCTAATACAGCTGCCTGCAACCAGAACAGTAGAACACAAGGGAGAGATTCACTGGCCAGAGAGGGAGAGAGACTGAGCAAGAGAGAGGGGCAGAGAAAGAACAGAGAAAAGCGATAGAAAAAGACAGAAAGAAGAGGAGGGCAAGGGGGGTAGAGACTCTAGAGCACACGAGAGGGCGACAGACAGCCAGGATGGAGAAAGCGAGAGAAACAGACGGACAGACGGAAAAAGAGAATGTAGTATTTCAACAACAAAAAAAAAAAAGTGGAGGAGGAAGCATGTGTTCAAAAAGAGAGGGCAAGAGTAAATCTGAATGAAGAGTGAAACACAAAAGACTAGAAGTCAGTGGTCTCCAGTGTGACTGTGCTAGAGTGCAGCATGGGAAATCTGCTCTCATAAACTCATAGAACTTCCCTACACCCTCCCACCCCCCCACTCTGAGACACAACTCTTCCATCATGGATGTATTCAGTGGGTTGAAATGTTCAGAACGTTTCAGATGCAATATTGTATGAGCTGATTTACCACATGCTCCTCCCAGTGCTTCTATACAGTAGTCATTAGATGACTACGCTACAAAGGTCAAAGGTGTCAAAACTGATGAGCATGTAGTACATCAGCTGCTTGTTCTGCAGTTAAGGTTTGAGTTTACTGTTCAAATGTGCTATACTTCTGTCCTGTCTAGTTTGGCCACATACTGACATACCAGTCCCCTTACTCATAAATCTCAGGGAGGATGTAGTATTACTAATGGAAATGTATAGTGTAGGGGCCGCTAGCTAGTTTAAACTAGCTAGCGTCGTACAGCTGTAGAGCTCAGTAACAGAGTGATGACTACTGTAGCTCGGAGCTAGTGTTGGACAACTAAGGCCGCTCTGGCCTGTGCTGTGAGAACATTGGCAGTGGTTCAACATTCCTCTGTGCTGCCAGGAATATACTGGACCCCAGGAATCTCACGAGAAACACACACAACCACAAATGCGCACACACACAGGCATGCGTATACACAGACATTCAAGTCGCATATTGGTTATAACCTCAAAGCAACCCGTCACCACCGTCTAACTTATCCCATAACTCAACTATCTCCAATCATCAACTTATCCCATAACTATCCAATCTCCAACACCCATTTCGAATTTAGCCCAAATCTCAGCCTCTTTCTTACCCCATTCTGGATCCTGAGCACAAGACTGACCCTAACCTCTGACCCCTTACAATGATCGAGTGAGATACCCCCAAACATACCAGTGTAATTGTTGCACAACACCATAATACATGATTATATAACCCTGACAGCTAGGAGGCAGTGCTGCATACATGATCAGAACAACTTCCAGAAGTAACATTTAAACACACACACACTTCCATCCAAAAAGAAATCGAAACAAAACATACAGTATCACATTTCAACAAAAGCTTAATTTCCTTACCTTCAGAGGGACGAGCCTTCTTCAAGGGAGTGAGACTAACATCTGAGAGAGAGAGAGACAGACACACAGAGGAGTAAGACAGAGGGAGTCAGATGACACATTAGAAGCAATAAGGCTATCTCATTATGAGCCGGGTTAAATGAAGGCTGAAGTGCCAATGTGCTGTAGTGTGTTGTCATGGTGTCTGAACATCCTGTACCTCCTCTCTCCTGCCTCCTGCTGGTCACAGAGGAGACGCTCCTCATCAGACCACCTCTACGCACAGGAGTCAGGGTGATATCTCCATATGGACTACGCTTCTTTAGAGGGGTGAGACTCACATCTGACAGAGAACGAGGGGGGTGGGGTGGGGGGGGGGGTGGACAGAGAGGGAGGAGAAAGAGCGAGATAGAGACTAATATAATATGTTGTTTTCCAACCCAAAGACAGAGGATAGACATTTTTGGTGAGATGGTGAATCTTACCGTTGTGGTCATTTCTGTGTTGTCCTCTGTGGGTTGAGAAGCTCTTCAGCAGGGTTCCTTTATGGATAGGAGTTAGACTGGCATCTGTTACAACAGGACACACATCACATCAGATCGCGTCGGTGTGTGTGTGTGTGTTCAGCACTTCAGGATTCTTACCCCTGCAGTGATCCGAGACGCTCTGCGTCCCTCCCTCTCTCTGCTTGGTCGTGTGTGCGTCTCTCCTCCTGCGTATTTCTCGGAGGTACTTTGTGTAGCTGTGTGTGGCCTGCTGCAGCACCATGTGCAGGTCACAGCTGTGAGGACAGGACCTCTGGAGGACAGGGAATGACCGGCTGGTCACCTCACTGAACCGCAACCTACAGCCTGGGGAGATGGAAACAGCTGGGTTAACAAACACACACTATACTGTATACATACTCACACATACACACACACACACCTGAGCACCTATAGGTGGGTTTATATGTGCTGGCTGGAGTCTCCATTATTTTACGGATCTCACTGTCCAGCAGCTCAGAACACACAGAGAGGGCATCTAAGAAAGTGCAGGGGGGGGTGGAGAGAGAGAGGAAAGAACTATATTACTGTTGGGATCTGGTAAGAGACTGTTCAACTTTCTTTCAGAGCCGTAGATAAAGCGATAAACACAGTTTTGCATTGTCACTTTATCCCATTGACATTTTGTACCTTCATCGTCCAACAGTTTCTTCTGCCTGCCCAAACCTGGCTTGCCTGGAGCTGGGCACTTGAACACTTGGCTAAACACCAAACCACGAGGGAGAGAAAAACAGGTATATACAGAATTCCACTTCATTTCTTACATAACATTAAGATGAAACACTTCACAAGAATCATGTTTCAATAAATATAGCATTTGCATATAGTGCAGAGTGCTGACCTGTGTGTGTGTGTCTGGGAGTGTCCCTCTAGTGGCCTGGAGGAAGAGGAGGTGACCAGCGTTCCCGTCCCCAGACATACAGAACACCTCTCATCCTCTCCACCACTGGGCTGCCCCGGGACACCAGCTGTACCAAGTCCAGCATGGCCCGCGGCTGACACAGTCTGCCGTCTCCTCCCAGGGTGCTCGTCTCGGCGGTTCTCGGTCTGTGTGGTTTTGCCTTTCTCTGCCAGTGTGTTCGTGTAGAGAGGATAAGTGTTTCTCATAGCTGCCGAGCCCCTGTCCCTTTTCTTCGCTCTTTGTGTGTTTCCAAGTGTGTGCACGTGCAGCGTGGTGTGTCTTTCCTGTTCTGCCTGTGTGTTTCTGTATGCTGCCCTGTCGCTCTCCCTCTCTTGATGTGTGAGAGAGTGTGTGCGGGTCCTCTTCTCTCGCTCTCTGCTGCTGCGGCTGTGTTTCTGCGGCTCCTCACTGGCTTGGAATACCAGTCTCCTTACACGCTAGTGGTCAAAACAACCACAACTTTTGACAGCATATCATACAACATGGTGGAGCTACAATATTGCTTGTTATACCTATCCAATCCTTTCAGATGAATATGAAGTGCCTAGAGCAGGCCTGGGCAACTCCAGTCTTCAGGGGCCTGATTGGTGTTACACTTTCCCCCCATCCCTAGAAAACACAGCTGATTTAAACTAATTGCATTTTTAACTGAAGATCATGATTAGTTGATTATTGGAGTCAGGTGTGTTAGCTGGGACAAAAGCGTGACACCAATCAGGCCCCCGAGGACTGGAATTGCCCAGGCCTGGCCTAGAGGGTAGGGGCCAGTACAGAACAATTGTGTGGGGAGTGGACTGGAGCTTAGTTAGACCCTCACCGTTAGGTCATGCCCTCTGTTTGTGGGTTGATTCTCCTCTCTCTGGTCTTGCTTCACTCTCTCTCCATCTCTACCCCTCCTCGCTAAGACAGGCAGGACAGGGGTCTCTCTCTCGCCAATCATTGCCCTCTCCTCTCCTTTCTCTCCTCCCTTTCCATATCTTCTCTGTTGGTCCCTCCGCTCTACTCCTCTCCAACTCTCCTCACACCTCTTCTCTCCTCCTCCTCTCCTCTCCTGGTATGGTAAAGAGGTGTGGTGAGGTGTTGGGGGGAGAGGTATGGGTGAGAGTAGCTCTTTCCTCCCCAATCCTGCAGGGTTCTGTTGGTCTGGGGGGTTCGGTGTGTCCTCCTCCCACTCTTCCTCAGCTCCCTGGGCAACAACCCCAACACCACACATGAGATAAAAGGAAGATTTGTGTGTCTATATAAAAACTTGGTGTTTGAGGAGTGTGCATGTGGATGAGGGGCTGAGTGTATATGCCTGTATGTGGGGGAGAAGACTGATGTTTGTAGTGTGTGTGTGTGTGTGTGTGTGTGTGTGTGTGTGTGTGTAGTTAGTACACCTGAGTCTGTTGTCTCTCCAGCTGGTTGATCCTGTGCAGCATGTCTCGTGCTGACCTCCAGTACCGCTCCATGTCCACAGGGGGCTCCAGCTCCCCAGTCTGACCCAGGGACATTCCCTGGACTGCACCACGCAGAGACACAGCTGAGAAGAAAGAAGGATGATAGGAGAGACTATGAGAGTGCTATGGACATCAAATGGCTAGACTCACTTTAACAGATTCACTGACCTTTGAACACAGGTCTTTGTGTGTATGTGTGTGTGTGTGTACACACTCACTAGCCTGTTTGCAGGTCTGCAGTATGAAGGTAGCAGCCTTCCTGAGCTCTTCGCTGGTAGACTCAGTCAGTAGAGTGATGATGAGGGACAGCCCTCCACACTGTAACAACTGAGACTGGTGCTCCTCTGGAGGGGGGGGGGGGGGTTCAAATACTCTAGTAGTTATTCCAGTTATTACTGTGCTGTTATCATTGATGTAATATGGTCATTATTTGTTTCCAATTAAGCTGTGCTAGTTACCAGAGGCCTCAGTGCAGTGTCCCAGGGTGAGTATGATAATTAGCCTGCCTTGGGGATCCAGGATGGGGCTGGACAGCAGGGAGATGAGCGGGGGAACCAAACCATAACCTGCCAGACCTGACACCAACACAGCTACGCACAGAGGAGAGAATGGACTGGTTACCTGAGGAGCGCTGGTTTACATGGCTGTATGAGAGTGAATGAGTTCTATACAAGTGCCTAGGCCTATAGCAGGGATGAGCCAAAATCTTCCTGTGAGAAATTTCTTCCCCCCCCCCTAAAGTTTCTAGTAAAAACAAAAAAAGTGTGTGTGTTTTTGGCAACACAAAGACTGTAAAATCACCAGGAATTCAGCGCAAAATGATTTAGGATATGTGATTGTGTCTCAATGTAATCAAGGTATGACATTTGTTCTTTTCAAATACCATCTCCTTTTGGGTTTAGTTGTGGTCAATTTGCAGTATACAAATTCTTATAATTATGTTCCAGCCCCCCGACCCTCCGCTTTGACAAAAATCGTCCCGCCGATGAATCTAGTTGCCTAGGGGGTAGGGGAGAGGGGTTGATTTGCGATTCAGGGAGTGAGTCACTCACGGTTGTCAGTGATGCAGGCTGACACGGTTTTGGTCATGATGACAGACAGCTGACAGGCCAATGGGCTGTGGGAGGCATCAGAGGCAAAGCGAATCAGAGTTTGGGTCAGAGTTCCGAGCCCGCCAACTATGGAAAAACTCTCCTGAGCACAATCTGATAGAGAGAGAGGGATCCAGAGGGAGAGATAGATAGTGAGAGACACAGAGAAAGGAGTGAAATACAAGATAATGGGAGTTCAATATATAAACCAAAACTGTTCTCTCCACTGTAGTATCTACAGACTAAAAGCATCCATCCATGACACGAGAGAGAGAGAGAGAGCGAGACCTTCATTTGAACAGTTAGTGAAAGGTTGTCTAAACCAAAATACTCCAGGACACTGTAACCTCTACAGACTGAAGGTCTGCATCGATCCTTCAGATCAATGTCAGGCCATCATGGAAATAGAACCAACAACACTACACTTATAAAACTAGTCGGATTACAAATACGCATCATCCATTGCAAGAGCAACCTAGGTATTCTGTATGTGACAGACAACTTAAGCAAATCTTTGAAAAAGGCTAACCGACCATTTTAAATCACAAGATATGGATACATATGTAAGTAACAGACTCCAAACAGTGTCAGTGCATCATCCCGGTTTTACTCACGGTTGTTGGCGACCGTCATGGCTATGAAGGAGCAGATGGGCTGAACCATCTCTGCCTGGGGATGAGAGAGCTGCTGCAGCCAGGACTTGACCAGGGGGAAGGCTGACACACAGATACGCTGGCTCTCCTCTAGGGAAAGAAAGGGTTAAGACAGACAAAAAAGTTGTTTTCCCTTCGATTTCCCTTCTGTTCCATCTCTCTAAAACATTAAACTACTGCAAGATACACACATGCATGCGTAACCACAGTTGTTTATTTTATGTACAGCTGCATAGAACACTGTACAAGGACACAAACATATACACGGACACAGGTGTTACCATTCTGGGGGTTGTTGACACAGCCACAGAGAGCACTAGACACAGAGGTCCAGAGTTGGAACAGCTGAGTGATGTTCGCAGGTTTCACTGTGGCCTTGCCAGAGAGAGGGAAACTAGTCCTGCGGAGAGAAACATCAATCAACCTGAACTGGAATTGGTGTTGTCCTATATACACTGCTCAAAAAAATTAAGGGAACACTTAAACAACACAATGTAACTCCAAGTCAATCACACTTCTGTGAAATCAAACTGTCCACTTAGGAAGCAACACTGATTGACAATACATTTCACATGCTGTTGTGCAAATGGAATAGACAAAAGGTGGAAATTATAGGCAATTAGCAAGACACCCCCAATAAAGGGGTGGTTCTGCAGGTGGTGACCACAGACCACTTCTCAGTTCCTATGCTTCCTGGCTGATGTTTTGGTCACTTTTGAATGCTGGCGGTGCTTTCACTCTAGTGGTAGCATGAGACGGAGTCTACAACCCACACAAGTGGCTCAGGTAGTGCAGGTCATCCAGGATGGCACATCAATGCGAGCTGTGGCAAGAAGGTTTGCTGTGTCTGTCAGCGTAGTGTCCATAGCATGCAGGCGCTACCAGGAGACAGGCCAGTACATCAGGAGATGTGGAGGAGGCCGTAGGAGGGCAACAACCCAGCAGCAGGACCGCTACCTCCGCCTTTGTGCAAGGAGGATTAGGAGGAGCACTGCCAGAGCCCTGCAAAATGACCTCCAGCAGGCCACAAATGTGCATGTGTCTGCTCAAACGGTCAGAAACAGACTCCATGAGGGTGGTATGAGGGCCCGACGTCCACAGGTGGGGGTTGTGCTTACAGCCCAATACCGTGTAGGACGTTTGGCATTTGCCAGAGAACACAAAGATTGGCAAATTCGCCACTGACGCCCTGTGCTCTTCACAGATGAAAGCAGGTTCACACGCACATGTGACAGACGTGACAGAGTCTGGAGACGCCGTGGAGAACGTTCTGCTGCCTGCAACATCCTCCAGCATGACCGGTTTGGCGGTGGGTCAGTCATGGTGTGGGGTGGCATTTCTTTGGGGGGCCGCACAGCCCTCCATGTGCTCGCCAGAGGTAGCCTGACTGCCATTAGGTACCGAGATGAGATCCTCAGACCCCTTGTGAGACCATATGCTGGTGCGGTTGGCCCTGGGTTCTTTCTAATGCAGGACAATGCTAGACCTCATGTGGCTGGAGTGTGTCAGCAGTTCCTGCAAGAGGAAGGCATTGATGCTATGGACTGGCCCGCCCAATCCCCAGACCTGAATCCAATTGAGCACATCTGGGACAACATGTCTCGCTCCATCCACCAACGCCACGTTGCACCACAGACTGTCCAGGAGTTGGCGGATGCTTTAGTCCAGGTCTGGGAGGAGATCCCTCAGGAGACCATCCGCCACCTCATCAGGAGCATGCCCAGGCGTTGTAGGGAGGTCATACAGGCACGTGGAGGCCACACACACTACTGAGCCTCATTTTTACTTGTTTTAAGGACATTACATCAAAGTTGGATCAGCCTGTAGTGTGGTTTTCCACTTTAATTTTGAGTGTGACTCCAAATCCAGACCTCCATGGGTTGATAAATTTGATTTCCATTGATAATTTTTGTGTGATTTTGTAGTCAGCACATTCAACTATGTAAAGAAAAAAGTATTTAATAAGAATGTTTCATTCATTCAGATCTAGGATGTGTTATTTTAGTGTTCCCTTTATTTTTTTGAGCAGTGTAGTTTCAGTGCTATTTTTATCTACTGCTCACCTCGACCATCCAAGTCTTTTGTAAACGTAAATTAGTTCTCCATTTGGAAACTTCTGCCTGAAAACCAGTGGTGCTTTTCAGTCTTTACCTGAACAAGTCTAGCAGGATGTCCAGACAGCCAGTGGTCTGAGCGAAAATCTGTCCAGACCCTAAAGCAGCACACACAATTAATCACATTTTATGTACAATATACAGTGAATTTCACATAAACATCACAAAGTGCCTTACAGTAACGTGGCCTAGACCCCAAAGATCAAGCAATAGCACAGTGGCAAGGAAAAACTTCCTGGAAGGAAGTAACCTTGAGAGGCACCAAGAAGGGGCGGTCCATCCTCCTCTGGCTGTACCAGCTAAAACACATGCCTGTCATGACAATCACTCCCAGTCCAAAATCAATTCTCAACCCCAGCGCTTACTGTTGTTGGCAACGAGGACAGAGATCAGGTAGACAGCTACTCTCCTCTGGGTCAGTGGGCTGTCCTGCTGCATCAGACCATCTGTCAGATCACTGAACAGCTCCCTCCTACACAAGGCCTGCTTACAGTACACTACACACACTGCTTGTTTACAATTCACATACAGCATCAGAGAGAACCTGCTTAAAGTACACTACCAGTACACACACACACACCATTTGCCTCTGCCAGCATTCCCAGTATGAAGAGAGCAGTCTCCCTGACCTCTGCGTGAGCACTAGATTTGGAGAGGTTGTACACAAACACCACCCCTCCAATCTCTCTGAAGAAGTTCACATTCTCCTCTGAGAAAGAGAGTGAGAAAATCAGTTCCATTGCATAACTGTTAGGTTTATAGACAAATTGGCAAATCTATCTTTAGGGGATTTGCTGTGTGTGTGTGTGTGTGTGACCTCTCTGTTGACAGATAGAGTAGATGGTAAGAAGAGCTTGTTTCTGTGAATCAGGACATCTCATCTGGTACTTCAGACACTCCAGCAACAAACTCAGATCTGTCTTGGTGGCTGTAAAGTAAAAATAAACTCATGGAGATACAGACAAAACCAACAAATAAACAAAAACCGTTAAGTACTGTAGTGTAACTTATAGAAGTCCATCAACAATGACCAACACTCACCATTATGTTTGCTTACGCTGGAAACATCCTTTTCCATCTTCAATGGAAATGCTTCATGAAATAAGGACGCTAGCTAGCTAGAACCGATGTTTCCAAAGATATCAATCTGTGCAGTTACAGTAACAGCTAGCTAGCATGAAAGCAGTCAGATTGCCGGCGTTGTCACCCAGCTAACGTTAACTCTCCTCATGAGCGACCGCACTGAATTCACTTATCTAACGTTAGCTAGCTAGCTACTTGCCAATTCATCATTTCACTTCATTAATTACAATTCAAAAGTATACACTTTTACATTGTAAATTGTCCTTTGCTGGACACTATACAGATTTTAAGGTGCTGCTGTGTTGCTGGATGGTTAAAATGACAGTGGATGGAAGACGATTAAAATTGCCGCTACGATGCCATCGTTTCTGATTGGCCACAGTAAAGGCGTGCTTGATTTGTAGGTGAAGACCGAACGAAGCAAGGTAGTTAATTAGCTAACAACGCCCGCGTTAAAACCTAGTCAATGGTTAAGCATGAGCTAAATACCACACAGATACGAAGGCAGTTTGAGACGCTGCACCGTTTTCTGCTAGAGGAATAGGTAGGATTAGAGCGCTGAGGGAAGAAGCGGGGGACATGAGTCGAGCGGTTAGGGAGAGGACGAACAGAGTGATGCCGCCATCTCTGTCATCTAAGCTAGAAGTAGGGTTGTCACTAGTTACCACAGCCACAAAGTTATAAATCCCGCCTTTTTATACAATTTCTCTTTGGGGATTCCGGATAGACATTGAGAAGTTGTTGTTTTTTTGTGCCGGAAATGGGATGGAGTCCCTGGAGCAGTATTGTCAACTTAGCGACTTTGTCGCTATATTTAGCGAGCATTCAGACCCCTCTAGCGACACATTTTCAAAAGAGCGTCTAGCGACATTTCTGGTGTTATTGGAGACTCTGACGTGAAAGCACGTTCGTTCTTACTCTTCTCAACGAGTAGCGGGTGCTACCGTGGGCCCCGCCCCCGTTCCAAAGCACTCACAGGCGGCCCTGTCCTCGCGCTGCAGTCAGAGCAGGAGATGTTCATCCCTCCTCGTCCAGACTGGCATACATTAAGGGCGGGATGTAAATGTAAAATGTTCTTTGTGTAAAATAAATCACTGCATTTGACTCACACAGCCTCAGTCACTTACTCACCTTGTCCACTGTGTGTGTGCCTCTCTGTGACATAAGCTAAACATCTAGCTGACTAGCTCATCATGTCTCAGTCTAAACTACAGTCGTGGCCAAAAGTTTTGAGAATGACACAAATATTAATTTTCACAAAGTCTGCTGCCTCAGTTTGTATGATGGCAATTTGCATATACTCCAGAATGTTATGAAGAGTGATCAGATGAATTGCAATTAATTGCAATGTCCCTCTTTGCCATGCAAATGAACTGAATCCCCCAAAACACATTTCCACTGCATTTCAGCCTTGCCACAAAAGGACCAGCTGACATCATGTCAGTGATTCTCTCATTAACACAGGTGTGAGTGTTGACGAGGACAAGGCTGGAGATCACTCTGTTATGCTGATTGAGTTCGAATAACAGACTGGAAGCTTCAAAAGTAGGGTGGTGCTTGGAATCATTGTTCTTCCTCTGTCAACCATGGTTACTTGCAAGGAAACACCTTCCGTCATCATTGCTTTGCACAAAAAGGGCTTCACAGGCAAGGATATTGCTGCCAGTAAGATTGCACCTAAATCAACCATTTATCGGACCATCAAGAACTTCATGGAGAGCGGTTCAATTGTTGTGAATAAGGCTTCAGGGCCCCAAGAAAGTCCAGCACGCACCAGGACCATCTCCTAAAGTTGATTCAGTTGCGGGATCGGGGCACTACCAGTACAGAGCTTGCTCAGGAATGGCAGCAGGTAGGTGTGAGTTCATTTGCACGTACAATGATGCAAAGACTTTTGGAGGATGGCCTGGTGTCAAGAAGGGCAGCAAAGAAGCCACTTCTCTCCAGGAAAAACATCAGGGACAGACTGATATTCTGCAAAAGGTACAGGGATTGGACTGCTGAGGACTGGGGTAAAGTCACTTTCTCTGATGAATCCCCTTTCGATTGTTTGGGGCATCCGGATAAAAGCTTGTCCGGAGAAGACAAGGTGAGCTCTACCATCAGTCCTGTGTCATGCCAACAGTAAAGCATCCTGAGACCATTCACGTGTGGGGTTGCTTCTCAGCCAAGGGAGTGGACTCACTCACAGTTTTGCCTAAGAACACAGCCATGAATAAAGAATGGTACCAACACATCCTCCGAGAGCAACTTCTCTCAAGCATCCAGGAACAGTTTGGTGACGAACAATGCCTTTTCCAGCATGATGGAGCAACTTGCCATAAGGCAAAAGTGATAACTAAGTGGCTCGGGGAACAAAACATCGATATTTTGGGTCCATGGCCAGGAAACTCCCCAGACCTTAATCCCATTGAGAACTTGTGGTCAATCCTCAAGAGGCGGGTGGACAAACAAAAACCCACAAATTCTGACAAACTTCAAGCATTGATTATGCAAGAATGGGCTGCCATCAGTCAGGATGTGGCCCAGAAGTTAATTGACTGCAATCCGCCCTGGCATGCTGAGGTCTTGAAAAAGAAGGGTCAACACTGCAAATATTGACTCTTTGCATCAACTTCATGTAATTGTCAATAAAAGCCTTTGACACTTATGAAATGCTTGTAATTATACTTCAGTATTCCTGTCACGATCGTCTTTAGGAGAGAGAGAGGACCAAGGCGCAGCGCGTGAAAATTACATCTTCTCTTTATTATCAGAAGGTAAACGAAACAAAACAACAAACAGACGACCGTGAAGCTATAAATCTAGATAGTGCTGACACAAACACTACACATAGACACAGACAATTACCCACAAAAACCTAGTGCCTATGGCTGCCTTAAATATGGCTCCCAATCATAGACAATTAATGACATCTGTCTCTGATTGAGAACCCTTCAGGCAACCATAGACACAGCTAGACATCTATACTAAACATAAACCCAACTACTCTAATAAACCCCCTAACCTTACAACCACCCTAGACACTACAAAAACACATACATTCACCATGTCACACCCTGACCTAACTAAAATAATAATGAAAACAAAATAACTAAGGCCAGGGTGTGACAATTCCATAGTAACATCTGACAAAAATATCCAAAGACACTGAAGCAGCAAACTTTGTGGAAATTAATATTTGTGTCATTCTCAAAACTTTTGGCCACGACTACACTCAATAATACAGAAAGGAGTGGGAATCAAACCCTGAATTCAAAGGCTGGTTGAAGCTGTTTATTGGAGATGATACACCCACGAGGTGAGATCTTGCATGGAGCCCCAGACTGAGGGTGATTGACTGTCATCTTGAACTTCTTCCATTTTCAAATAATTGCACCAACAGTTGTTGCCTTCTCACCAAGCTGCTTTCCTATTGTCCTGTAGCCCATCCCAGCCTTGTGCAAGTCTACAATTTTATCCCTGATTTCCTTACACAGCTCTCTGGTCTTGGCCATTGTGGAGAGGTCGGTGTCTGTTTGATTGAGTGTGTGGACAGGTGTCTTTTATACAGGTAACGAGTTCAAACAGGTGCAGTTAATACAGGTAATGAGTGGAGAACAGGAGGGCTTCTTAAAGAAAAACCAACAGGTCTGTGAGAGCCGGAATTCTTACTGGTTGGTAGGTGATCAAATACTTATGTCATGCAATAAAATGCAAATTAATTACTTAAAAATCATACAATGTGATTTTCTGGATTTTTGTTTTAGATTCCGTCTCTCACAGTTGAAGTGTACCTATGATAAAAATTACAGACCTCTACATGCTTTGTAAGTAGGAAAACCTGCAAAATCGGCAGTGTATCAAATACTTGTTCTCCCCACTGTAGATACTTTTGTACCTGTTTCCTCCAGCATCTTCACAAGGTCCTTTGCTGTTGTTCAAGGATTGATTTGCACTTTTCGCACCAAAGATCGTTCCTCTTTAGGAGACAGAATGCGTCTCCTTCCTGAGCGGTATGACGGCTGCGTGGTCCCATGGTGTTTATACTTGCGTACTATTGTTTGTACAGATGAACGTGGTACCTTCTGGCATTTGGAAATTACTCCCAAGGATGAACCAGACTTGTGGAGGTCTACAATTTTTTTTCTGACGTCTTGGGTGATTTCTTTTGATTTTCCGATGATGTCTAGAGGCACTGAGTTTGAAGGTAGGACTTGAAATACATCCACATGTACGCCTCCAATTTACTCAATTGATGTCAATTAGCCTATCAGAAGCCTCTAAAGCCATGACATAATTTCCAAACTGTTTAAAGGCCAGTCAACTTAGTGTATGTACATTTCTGACCCACTGGAATTGTGATACAGTGAATTATAAGTGAAATAATCTGTCTGTAAACAATTGTTGGAAAAATGCACAAAGTAGATGTCCTAACCGACTTGGCAAAACTATAGTTTGTTTACAAGAAATTTGTGAAGTGGTTGGAAACGAGTTTTAATGACTCCAACGTAAGTTTATGTGAACTTCCGACTTCAACTGTAACATTTCCAGAGTGGGCTCTGCTAAGCTATGATACATTTTATAAGCACCACCAACACAGGGAATGGGAAAATGTATTAAAAGGGAACTCCCTCTGCTTGTGATTTGTTGAATGTGCAACCCTTAAGGTGGAGCTGTGATGGGTTAATGACCTTTAATAATATCTTCAAAAGTACCAGAGACCAAACTCTGGAAATGTTACATGTTTGAAGATTATTATTGTTCCAAACAATATGTCAAAACATTTGGTGCCATATTATTAGCACACAATGATTACATCAAGGTTGTGACTCCACAAACTTGTTGGATGCATTTGCTGTTTGTTTATAATGTCATACAACCCCAGTTTCTGAACCTCCCATGTAATTGTAATGGTGAGAGGTTAACATGTCTTGGGCCTCTTTTCACCCAACTTTTAATCTAAATCCAACGACATGGTGACATTTTCTGTTGATTTCAAGTTGAATTCACGTTAGTTGAAATCTCAACTAAATGTAAATGAAACTAGACTTTGAATTGACATCTGTGCCCAGTGGGTGGGACCAAATTTGGTTTATATTCAAATTTGGGATAACTAGGTTGCCTAGACTTTTTTAATACAAAATTATTAACTGGAATTTTATTAGGCCTACAGTTGCATAGGGCAGGACTACACGATGCAAACCTGCATAAAGCAAGCTCAGCCCTGTGAGTTTTATTGTCCAATCATGTTGTTTTCTCTGTGTCTGTGCATAGGAAACCCCACTAGTCCTTCATTCAAATATAATTCAAATGAACAAGTTGCTGCGGTTTGACAGGGTCTTCATCCTCCCCATGTCCAGGTGTTTTTCCAGGAGAGTTTTTTAAACCATCCCAGCTAGCACATACCATTCTGAGAACTCCCCTCACTCCAGCCTCAGCACTTGGCTCCCTGCAGCCCCCCCGAGCTCTCCCTGGCCTGCACCCCATCGTCCCCCTGTTTTTCAATAAATACCTTGGTTACCTTATCCCAGTCTCCTCGTCTGAGTCTGCTCTTGGGTTCACCTGCTCCGCGTAACATAATCTCCAATCCAAGAACCTGAAGTAAATCATTAGGCCATGGCTATCCTCTTCCTTTATTTAAAAAAAACGCCTCACATGAAATGAAATCAACTGTCATTATTTTGTCTCCTAACAACTATAGAAAAGCTCAGTGTATTAGTGAGCAGTTATCTACATATTATTCCTATAACTGCATTCTCCCTGTTCTCCTCTTTATCTCAGTGAGACGTGGCTAGTGTTGAGCAAGGGACATCCCACCTTGTTGTTTTTCTACTCCCCATTCAGCACCAGGTATGTTTCCCTCGCCCTTAATACCTAAGGATATGGACATGACCTGGTGAACAGGACCTTAGTATTTGCCTGGGTTGTATTCATTAAGGCAAAATGGAAAATAACCATTTCTTGTTGGACAACTTCTGTTTGCTGTAGGGTTGCAACACTAACATAACAGGGAGGCTTTGTATGGACATGTCCATGCGTTGCTGAACTTGAATGGCTCCAACTGCCATATTGATGGATTGTGTGTATTAATATGTGTCACGGCCTGACCTTAGTTTGCGTTGTTTGTTTCTATGTTTTGTTTGGTCAGGGTGTGATATGAGTGGGCATTCTATGTTGTATGTCTAGTTTGTCTGTTTCTATGTGTTTGGCCTGATATGGTTCTCAATCAGAGGCAGGTGTTAGTCGTTGTCTCTGATTGGGAACCATATTTAGGTAGCCTGTTTTGTCATTGTGGGTTGTGGGTGATTGTTCCTGTTACTGTGTTTGTGTTGTCACTTTACGGGACTGTGTCGTCTTCGTTCGTTTATTCGTTATTTTGTTTGTTTCAAGTATTCATATTAAAATGGATACTCACCACGCTGCATCTCGGTCCGACATTTCTTACTCCTCGTCAGAGGAGGACGAAGAATTCCGTTACAATATGATGAGATGTAGGGTGTTTTAATGCCGTATAGCAGGGGTGTCAAACTCATTCCATTGAGGGCCTACTGTCTACAGGTTTTAGTTTTTTTCCTTTCAGTTAAGCCCTGGACAACCAGGTGTAGGAGTTCCTTACTAATTAGTGACCTTAATTCATCAATCAAGTACAAGGGAGGAGCGAAAACCTGCAGACACGTGGTCCTCTGTGGAATGACTTTGACTCTTGTGCCGTATAGGATCAGTGAAATGACTGATTATGGACACATTAGGTAAAGTAGGATTACCTACGTCTACTCTATCATGTTGAATGCTGGCCTTGTGCCTTTAACCCCTATTTTACAGTTGCTAATAAAGTTGCATTGCGATTTAGGCATTCATTCTTGAAGAATATTACTTGTAAAATGTCTCGTGAGCTGAGACCATCATAACTGAAAACATATGCTTTTTTTACTCTATTGTTTGTAAACAATGCAAATGCAAAAAAATTAATAATTACATAATTTGATCATTACACTGCATAGCTTCAAAACATAGTTAAAACTATAATTTTGATTTCATGGCTGGTCCTGAGAGTGGTTACATTTCTCAGCCCCACCGCTCAGCTGGTTACCAAACTGCCCTTATTGTGGAACCAGCTGTATCAGCTTAAAAACAAGCACATCTCATTGTGGTGATACAGTACATGAGCGGAGCCTTGTAATTCTGACCACCATTGCTAGGAAATGACATACATTGTCAGGTAAGAGACACAATTGAGGACTGGGCCTATTGTTTCAGTATTTAAGTCATCCTTTTTGTTTTGGTAGTGTATACTGAACTGGCAGAAAATAAATGGCGGACAGCGGTACGCTAAGCCAATATAAATGTTTATGCCTTTTCCTAACCTAACTGAACAATAACCCTCATTCCTAAACCTAACCATAAAATAATTTAAACCCCTAAACCTAACCATAAAATAATTTAAACCCCTAAACCTAACCATAAAATAATTTAGACCCCTATGTGACACATCCTGATCTGTTTCACCTGTCTTTGTGATTGTCTCCACCCCCTTCCAGGTATCGCCCATCTTCCCCATTATCCCCTGTGTATTTATACCTGTGTTCTCTGTTTGTCTGTTGCCAGTTCGTCTTGTTTGTCAAGTCAACCAGCGTTTTGTGTCTCAGCTCCAGCTTTCCCAGTCTCTCTATTTCTTGCCCTCCTGGTTTTGACCCTTGCCTGTCCTGACTCTGAGCCCGCCTGCCTGACCACTCTACCTGAGCCTCCCTGCCGTCCTGTACCTTTCCCCCACCTCTGGTTTACTGACCCCTGCCTGCCTTGACCTGTCTATTGCCTGCCCCTGTTGGATTATTAAACCATTGTTAATTTGACGTTGTCTGCATCTGGGTCTTACCTTCATACCTGATACTATGCCTAACCTTAAATAATTTAGACCGCTATGCCTATCCTTAAGTTTTCATTCTGCTGGTTGAATATGCACTTCCTTTATGTTCGGTTATTAATCTCTTTTATTGCCTTTTGTTTTTTTATCGCTTTCATTTTTTTACTGTGAAGTGTGCTGCGATTTTAAATGCAAGGTTTGATTTAATGCAATTTGAGTTTGTGGTCAAATCCCTTTAAATTCCCGACTGTTGAATTGGACATGGAATTCCTCCATAAGAGTCAAGTCCAATTTGTCCAAAAAGTCCGAATTGATTAGACTGTAGATGGAAGTGACCTTATTTCCTCAGAAGGAAACCCTGAAAGGCTTAGTTTGTATATTTACATTATCTATAAAGTCATCAATGTCTTATTTTATTTTCCAATGTCTGATGAAGCCAACTCTCAACGCACATCATTATATCTTCATCGGCATTGTGCTCGGTTGTGCCCTAACTATGTTCTACCATGGGCTGTCACCATGCCATACAAAGGTACAGTCAGAGGCATCGAAAGATCTCTCTCCAGTTCAACCCAGGTCACAAGACAAAGACACCATACTACTGGTCTGGTTCTGGCACTTCAAATATCACTTCGACCTCACATCCTGCAGGTCAAACGTTCAACATCGAAGGCTGTCATCTGACAGTGGACAGGGAGCTGTACAGTCAAGGGGACGCCGTTCTCATCCAACCACAGAGAGATCGAAGAGGATTTATCCAACCTGCCCCAAGAACCCCAGGCCCACCTTCCACAAATGGGTGTTGATGAATTTTGAGTCGCCAATGAACACACGTAAGACATCTGGACTGAGGAAACCCTTCAACATGACGTTGAACTACTGTTGGAATGCTGACATTAAAGTGTGCAAGAGATTAGTCTTCAAGAACAGTGAGATTGAGGAAGACCTACCCATTCAGAAGAAGGTTACAAACTGCTGGATTGTAAGCAACTGGAACGAGAACCACTATAGGGTCAAATTTGACCAACTCCTGAGCAAGTTCATCACTATCAACACATATGGAGCCCACTTTAATAACAAGCAAATGAGTCATGAGGAATACACAAACACAGTGGCCAGCTGTAAGTTCTACTTGTCATTTGACAATAGGAGAGAACATCCTGACTATATGACTGAGAAACTGTTCAATGCCATGAAGTTGGGCTCTGTGCCAGTTGCCCTAGGACCGCCCAGACAGGTTTATGAGAAGTTCATCCCAGGTGATGCCTTGTCCATGTGGATGTTTTCTCCAAACCGAAGAAGTTGGCTCAGTATCTACAGAGCATGAGTGAGGATGAATACTCTAAGTTGTTCAGGTGGAGGAAGTTCTTCAAAGTTAATTGATGTATCTTTCCTATTAACCATGCCTGTAGAGCGTGCCAATTTGTCCATCAGAAACAGCAATACCAGGTCACAACCAATCTGATCCAAATGGTACTAGGGTTAGGTGCATGAATTGTTTCAGCAAATGAGCAGATATCTGCCTGATCCACTTTAGGCTACGGCCTGTGAAGCCTGCGCTAAATTGGAATGAATAATTTCTAACAGACGTATGTAAATAGTGGTGGAAACCCTTGATTCTGCAGTAGACTAGAGCTTATTTTGCTTGGACATTGTAATATGACATAATGTCTATGTTAAACATATCTAGAGCCAAGAAACTCAATATTAGGTCAAAGGTGATTGCCTAGAAATGTTAGGCTATTCTGCCCTACAAAGGCAAAATGCAGTAACTACAAATTCGTCAAATATATTTCATCTGTTGTAATGGCCAGGTATATTATCTGATTAATGTGAAATTTAGTTTCCTGACACAAGAACAAGCAAGTCAATCAGAATATATCATGAAGTACCCGAAATTGCTCTCTGTCTAGACAGAAAAAGACTTTGAAGTCAGATTTTGCAGTTACTTTTTTACATAGCTACTGCTTTGCCTTTGTAGGGCAGTATTGTGGGTTTGCTTTGTATTGAAATAACATTATTGTGTATACTTTTTTATTTTATGTATGTAACTTTCTTTATTTAAAATGTGTTTGATTGTGGAAATAAGTTGAGAATGTGTTGGGAGCAGGTTTGGGTAGGTTACTTTCTAAATGCAATCCGTTACGGTTGCTAGTTACCTGTCCAAAATTGTAATCAGTGACATAACGTTTGGAATACCCTAACTCAGTAACGTAATCTGATTACTTTCAGTTACTTTTGGATTACTTTCCCTTTAAGCAGCATTAGAAGAAGACCACAACTTCTATTACCAATTGAACAACATCTATTGCAGGATAAATCAATGTTAGAGTTTACATAGATGGCCATTGATGGATGTTGCAGGTGCGTCGGCCGTGTCCGAGGGGGATCAGGGGTTGTCGGTGAACCGGATCTTCCTGCCTCGGTCTCCCAGATCCAGCGCTTGGGTCTGTGCCCAGACGCTGTCGTTTCAAACGCAAATCTTTTTGCTCCATGAACTGTGGCCTCTCGCTCTGGCGAAGGGCGGTGTGGGAAAGGAGGGCAACCTCCCCCTTGTTACCCACGTGGGCCCCCTACCTCCTCTCCTCCCCCCATCTGATGATTAGAAGAGCGGAAGCAGGCTATCTACACTCTACATCAAGGGCCCCCTACGGGCTTGGGCCCCAGGGATTCAGACCCTGTAAGCCCGTGCATTAATCAGGCCCTGGATCCGCACTGTGCAGCCATTGCAAGAGCCATTTTTCCCTGGCTGTCCACTGATTGCATAAACAATGAATGAAAGGCAGTTAAAACTTCTTCAAATCAACCATTATTGGGTTAAAATACACATACAGTACCAGTCAAAACTTAGGACACACCTACTCATTGCAGGGGTTTTCTTTATTTTTATTATTTTCTATATTTTCGCAGATTTCAGCCCAAATAAATGCTTCACAGAGTTCAAGTAACAGACATATCTCAACATCAGCTGTTCAGAGGAGATTGCGTTAATCAGGCCTTCATGGTCGAATTGCTGCAAAGAAACCACTACTAAAGGACACCAATAAGAAGAAGCGATTTGTTGGGCCAAAAAACACAAGCATTGGACATTAGACCGGTGGAAATCTGTCCATTGGTCTGAGTTCAAATTTTAGATTTTTGGTTCCAAACGCTGTGTCTTTGTGAGACGCAGAGTAGGTGAACGGATTATCTTGGCATGTGTTGTTCCCACCGTGAAGCATGGAAGAGGAGGTGTAATTGTGTGGGGGTGCTTTGCTGGTGACACTGTCTTGGATTTATTTAGAATTCAAGGCACACTTAACCAGCATGGCTACCACAGCATTCTGCAGCGATACGCCATCCTATCTGGTTAGCGCTTAGTGGGACAATCATTTGTTTTTCAACAGGACAATGACCCAACACACCTTCAGGCTGTGTAAGGGCTATTTGACCAAGAAGGAGAGTGATGGAGTGCTGCATCAGATGACCTGGCCTCCACAATCACCCGACCTCAACCCAATTGAGATGGTTTGGGATGAGTTGGACCGCAGAGTGAAGGAAAACCAGCCAACAAGTGTTCAACATATGTGGGAACTCCTTCAAGACTGTTGGAAAAGCATTCCAGGTGAAGCTGGTTGAGATACCAAGAGTGTGCAAAGCTGTCATCAAGGCAAAGGGTGGCTACTTTGAAGAATCTCAAATCTCAAATATATTTGTATTTGTTTAGCACTTTTTTGGTCACTTCATGATTCAATATGTGTTATTTCATAGTTGTGATGTCTTCACTATTATTCTCCAATGTAGAAAATAGTAAAAATCAAGAAAAACCCTGCAATGAGTAGGTGTGTCCAAATTTTTGACTGGTACTGTATACATTTGTGAGAAGCCATCCACAACAACCACTATCCATAATATGCAATAAGCTAATAGCTAAATAAGAGAGCAGCAGTGTGATTCACATCAATGCTCTAGGTAGATATCAATAATAAGTGATATCTGTACGCCCGTAGGCTACACCACTGCTGTCGTCCTCCAAGCGTTTATTCAAATTGGATCATCTTTGGATGCTGACAACAGTCACACTATTGGAAGACATAGCTTGGACTGTAGCCTATAAAAGCCTGTTCATACTATTTTCTCGCGATCGTTCAAACAAACGCATTATCATAGTGGTCTCTGACTTCAGGTCAGATTCAGGCAGAAAAATGTCAACTCTTTTCAATGCTGATTTAAATGTCATTGAGAATATAGAAAGGTGCA
The DNA here is from genome assembly GCF_016432855.1 of Salvelinus namaycush. Taxonomy (NCBI): domain Eukaryota; kingdom Metazoa; phylum Chordata; class Actinopteri; order Salmoniformes; family Salmonidae; genus Salvelinus; species Salvelinus namaycush. The sequence continues at coordinate 34,023,682 of NC_052315.1, forward strand.
AACATCCTTCTGAATTTAAACGTAATCCAACAAGTAATCGTCTGGTTTTTAAAAGTAGTCTGTAATCTGCTGGTAAGCGATTACACGTATCGTTTTTTGTATTCCGTTGGGAAATGGAAAGATTTTAGGTGAACGAACATAAAGGTGAAAAATGTACAATACTTTATTTTATAAACGCGTTGCAAGACGTCTATGTGTCCACAAGATGTCGCTACATCCCTGTGTAAATCACTCAACACTTCAGATCACAGCTACTGGTATGCTGATAATCTACCTATTTAAATAACACTGTTTGCTAAATGACTGCTTGATGGTCCTGAAAATTCTTTAATAAAGCGAATGCTAATAGGGTTGATTGTGTTGTGTGTCCTGCCCTCTCCACCGTATCACCCCTGAACCACATATGACCTGGACAACTTTCCCACAGTCTTCAGTCATCGCATTGACTCATTTACACTACAGGACAACAGGAGGAATTTACAAACGACAAGTGGGAACATTGACTATTGTGTACGGCACTTATTTATGGCATCAGATTCAGTAGTAGTAGTACAACGTTTGGGCCAAACTCCCCTCTCTACTTGTACACGGGCAGTAGCATCCTGTGTGAACACCACAGATAAGAGTTTCATACCCTATCTGGAACCTGCTCTCCTCTCTCGGTTACTGCGTTGATTGAAATAAACAATCTGGCCTTCCCAGTTTACAGGCCTGTCACTGCTATAACTGTGCAGGCGACAGTATGAACTGTGCTGTATAGGAGATGGAGCTGGTTGTCACGTGGGTTGGGTGTCATTTAAAACAAGATACTTAAAGTAGTATTTTACTGGGTGACTTTCAGTTTTACTTGAGTCTTTTTTTATTAAGGTGTCTTTACTTTTACTCAAGTATGACAACTGAGTACTTTTTCCACCACTGTGGAGGTGGGTGTAAATTGAGTTTGACAGATGTGCGCCTGTTTCATTAGATGGTCATGTTGGGTAACATTAATTACACTGTAACAAGTTTTGTAGTTAACTGAAACAACAAAGTTACACTGTAATAACAACATGTGACTGGCAGTAATTGCAGTCTGTAATTATAGAGGTGTAACAATGAATGCTTGTTACCATGCTTGTTACAAATGGACAGGTTTCCACTAAATTCACCAACTTAGTGTTTTGTTTCTTCTCAGCTGCATCCGATTCTTAACAACTGTCACAAAGGTTGTGACCCCTCGTGGATGCGCTGGGTGTCCGGGAGATTATGCTAAATAGGCTCCAATTACTTACCCATGAATGTGCAACGTTAAAAAAATATCTCCACGCAATGTTATTGCTAGCACTTGCCCCCAAAATAAAGTGTACCAACTGGGTAAACTAACTTGGTCATCCCGGATGAGGAAAAACACATTTCAAATGTCACTGCATTCTGACAACTTGGCCCTCATTTTAGAGCTTCTGGAAGTTTCACTTAATTTCTGTACCTTATTGTGAAATAAAGTGAAACTACTAGAAGCTTTAAAATGAGGGCCAGGTTGTCAAGATGGGTAATGTACTGTATAAGTGCACATTAATTACAAGTAAGTAACCCTCAAGATACACTTCATTTTAACTAGCTATATCCTGTGTAACAACTAGTAATTACATGGTACTTAGGCAAATATTACATGTACTATGCTTTGAAATAGTGTATTTTTCCACATCTGGGATGCCACCCATATTAGATCCGAGTCAGTGAGGTTGACCTACTGATCTGTTCTTGTATGCTCAACCAAGTTAACCCAATTGGTACACTTTATTTTGGGGGCAAGTGCTAGCAACAACACTGTGTGGAGATTTCGTTTGAACAGTGCGCATTCAAGGATAAGTAATTAGAGCCTATTGAGCATAGGCTATAATCTCTCAGACACCCAGCGCTTCCACGAGGGGTCACAACCTTTGTGACAGTTGTAACTGTATGCAGCTGAGAAGAAGCGAAACACTAAGTTGGTGAATTTAGTGGAAACCTACCCATTTGTAACATGCATGGTAACAAGCATTCATTGTTACACCTTGGTAATTACATACCTCAATTACTACCAGTTACATGTTGTTATTACACTGTAACTATGAGTTGTTACAATTAGCAACACTGTTAGTGTAATTACACATGTAATTACACTGTAACGAGGACCCTTTAAATGGAAGTGTTACCATGTTGTTCATACTGTTGGTGTCGCACAACTTCCAGAGGCAGACAGATTGAGTTATGAGCAAAGAAACATTAAAAGTTCATAACTTATTTTATCTGTAGCCTAATAAACTTCATGCTTTTCCGAGTTGTAGTGGGAGAACCACACTACACATTTACTTCGAGATGGTTATTATATCAATATTTGCGCATAAAGCCATTTACACTGCCATTTCCCACATAATTAGTTTTACAGATACAAAAAGATTCCACCTTGTCAGACGAACAAATTGTCACATTATCTGTCGGCATTTATAAAATTGTTCCAGCATTTCATGTTTCCATTAACCCGGTCGTTGGTTATTGGTTTAAATTAACAGAATCTCACACTTAGAGAATTCACATCCTCCCATCAACACCTTCAGAAGGTCAACTTCCTGTAAATTACTGGCCTCTGTTCTGTTGAAGTCCACATAGAAAGTCCCCACACTAGGAAATGTCCTCTAACACTTATTGAGCAGAGAAAAATGAATTCTTAAGGGAGATTAATACTATATTTCATATATGGAGTAATACAGTCAGAATAATACTCAGAATAAAAAAGGACCAACATTACAGATACAAAGCTTAGTGAAATAATGTACAAGAATTCTCAATTACCCACAATCCTAAAGCAAACTTGCTACAATATTGTTTGTTTTACAGAGCATGCTCATCCATAAAACTAGTCAACATTGCAGTCTGAGCTCGGACTGGGCTGTGCCAACTATTAACCATGAATTCCAGCCTGGTCTCATAGACTAGACGTATAACATGGTAAAAGTAAATCTGGGAAACTCAAATTAGTATAATATGTTATGTTTGGTATGGTTATATAAGACAGGTAACTTGAGGCAAAATCGAAAGGAGGGTGGTTGTTCGGAGTGGATTGGTAGGCGTATAACACGAACATCTAGCAAATCAAAGGTTGCGTGTTCGAATCTCATCAAGGACAACTTTTGAATTTGAGCTAATTCGCTACTTTAACCATCAGTCATTGTTCTTCATGAATCTTTGCCACACTTGATGTTCTGACTCATTTTCTGTGTTCTGACACATGTTATGTTCTGAGTTCATCTTCTGTCTCACTTTGTAAAAAAAGCAATTCTGCAATCCAGAGACAGAGTCCAGAAACAGACAGAGTGATACAATAGCTGACCAACTCAATCTCTCAGCACACTTTCCTGTGTGGGAGGGTGGATAAAGTCCAAGAGGAAACCATGTTTGTGTGTGTGTGTGTGCGCAAATTTACAGCTGATCGCTGTGTGCCTATGGTTTAAACACAGCTGTCTGTGTCAAATACAGTACTTCTAAGCTCACATCTCAATGTGAACTGCCACTGGTGTCGTTCTATGTACTGCCTGTCATACAATAAGTAACCTATAGCCATACTGCCTGTCACACAATAAGTAACCTATAGCCATACTGCCTGTCACACAATAAGTAACCTATAGCCATACTGCCTGTCATACTATACATAACCTATAGCCATACTGCCTGTCATATTATACATAACATAACCTATAGCCATACTGCCTGTCATACTATACGTAATCTATAGCCATACTGCCTGTCATACTATATGTAACCTATAGCCATACTGCCTGTCATACTATACGTAACCTATAGCCATACTGCCTGTCATACTATACGTAACCTATAGCCATACTGCCTGTCACACAATAAGTAACCTATAGCCATACTGCCTGTCATACTATACATAACCTATAGCCATACTGCCTGTCATACTATACATAACATAACCTATAGCCATACTGCCTGTCATACTATACGTAACCTATATCCATACTGCCTGTCCTACTACAGGTAACCTATAGCCACACTGCCTGCCATACCATACGTAACCTACAGCCATACTGCCTGTCATACTATACGTAATCTATAGCCATACTGCCTGTCATACTATACGTAACCTATAGCCATACTGCCTGTCATACTACAGGTAACCTATAGCCACACTTCCTGCCATACCATACGTAACCTACAGCCATACTGCCTGTCATACTATACGTAACCTATAGCCATACTGCCTGTCATACTATACATAACCTATAGCCATACTGCCTGTCATACTATGCATAACCTATAGCCATACTGCCTGTCCTAGTATATGTAACCTATAGCCATACTGCCTGTCCTACTATATGTAACCTATAGCCATACTGCCTCATACTATCCTTTCAAAATATCCCAGGTTTCCCATCTCATTTTTATTTTATTTTATTTCTTTATTTAACCTTTATTTAACCAGGTAGGCCAGTTGAGAACAAGTTCTCATTTTCAACTGCGACCTGGCCAAGATAAAGCAAAGCAGTGCGACAAAAACAACAACACATAGTTACATGGCGAGGTTTGTAAATGTCTAACCAAGATGCCTGGACAAGTGAATACATTATGGCTCCTATAAATGGTGTCTGAGGGAAGCGGTGTTGGCAGATAAAAACAAATGACAGGACTCTAATGGAGGCCTATCCTTCCAACCGTTGCAATGACGTTGAAAGCTGAATGGAAAAGAGAGACGAGGAGGAGGAGGGAGGGGTGAGTGATTAGATGGGGAGAGTGGGTGAAAGAGACTCAATGTAATTGTTAAAATTCTATAAATAAAAAAATGTAAATCATGATTTCCGAAAAGAAAAGTTTGCTCAGCCACAAATAGGACAGGCTGCCTTCTCTTGCCTTCTCATATAATGAGAAGATTTGGTTGAAAAGTTTGTTTTTAAATACCTCACCAACGTCTCTCTACCTCACTGTTCATACCCTGACACAGGAAGCAGCAGATTTTACAGCGTTCCTAAAACAGCTGCCAGGAAATGGAACCTATGATGTCACCATCAGGGTATCTATTCAATAGCCAGGTCCCAGATCTGTTTGCGCTGTCTTGCCAACCGCTATGGTCATTGTCACGCCATTGGCACAAACAGATCTGGGACCAGGCTATCTATTCAGGGGCTGGTTAACAGTGGGACCAGGGTCGGTACCCTTTTGCCTACATACTGTATAGCCAACAGTACCACGTTGTTCACACACTAGTGAAAGTTCTGAAGCTGTGATCAACCACCTCAGACTGGTGTTAGAGTGTCACTTTCCATTGTGGACATGCAAGGAGCTCTCATTTTAAGATCTTTTTTCCATCAAGAAAGTCATCAAAACGTAATCTATGCAGTGCAGTTTATCAGCTATATGGTTGTGCTGCTGTAATGCTTGACATGATGCAACAGTTCTGTTTATGTTTGCAACGCAACACTTCATTGGTTGCAGAGCAACAGCTTGTGTTTTATAAGGGGATGTGGTTATGAGAGGGTGGTTTTCAGGGTTGAGTTAAATATATTCTGCTTTATAAAAGGCTGGCGTAGAGCAAAAGAGCAAGGAAGTCACAGAGCGAGCTGTGAAGAGATGATCTACACTAGATATTAGATCATTTTGATATCTTGTAATGACTTTTGATTGATTCTGCTCCAACTAAAACAGTTTGCGTATGTTATGTTATAGGAACAGTATGTCATATTCTTTATATTTTATGTGACTATGTGGGTCAAAAACACTTGTTTTCATTTTCCGTTTGCAAAAAGTTTTCATGGGGTGTGCCCTAATGAACACAACCATTTCCTCTCCCGATGCTGCGCCGGCTCCAGTCAGGCCTCTGGTCTGGTCCAGGTCAGGTAGTAGTTGAAACAGGCAGCCCATGTTTGAGGGTTGTCTCGATTGTTTGAGCCTTTAGAAGAAACACAATAAAAAACAAATAGATCCGAAATAAAGCCCAAACATTTGTCTAATATATTCATCCTCTGCATGAACAGGAAAAGGGGTGAGGAGACAACAGGATGAGCTGGAACCGTGCCAAGATCATATCTATTGGCCTGTGATTGGCTCGCTAGCATATAAAGGGACTGTGTGGAATTGTGTGTGTTGGATGGCTAGAGGAGGACCTTTGGGACAGAATGAACTGGTCTGTGAAGTGAATGTACATTGACCCATAAAAACCACTCCAAGATCAGTGACAACCACTTACACACTGGGCAAAAACTGGTTGAATCAATGCTGTTTCCATGTCATTTCAACCAAAAAAACTGATTAGGTTTGCAAAAATTAATCAACGTAAGGGAATTTGGTATTTTTATCACCTAACTTTTAACCTAAATCCAATGACAGGGTGAAATTTGTGGTTGATTTCAGGTTGAATTCACATTCAATTCAAATTAGTTGACAGCTCAACCAAATGTAAATCCAAACTAGACGTTGAACTGATGTCTGTGCCCAGTGGTTATGCATTACAATCAGTCAGGCTATTATGGTGAACAAGCCCATTTTTCTAAGTCTGGGGTAATATGATGAAGCAAGAAGGGTAAACTCAAAGGGTAAAACAGAAGGGCGAACTTTAATCTGACATGACATTTGACATGAATGAGGGTTTTCGTGTATTTAGTGACATTTTTTATTTTTCCTTGGTACTGTAGCCCAGTCTCACTGACTGGCTTTAACGTCAGCTCTGAATAAAGTCTGTGGTGGACTATTTATACATCTGTGCTCCACTTCTTCTCTAGTAGGATCCAGAACATGTACAGCAGGCGAAATACTATTGTAATCCCATGTATAAGAACTACATTATCTAAAGCAAAGGCTTTGTGTACATACTCATTGTGAGTGTGAGGAAGTACATCTGCCCACTAAGCTATTCTTTGTGTTTTTATGTACTGTAAGAAAGTTATGTGGGGAAATGAGCTACACTAGATTAATTATTGGCAGGGATTATTTTGTAAAGGATAAATGGTAGGTTATCAAAATGTTTTTCAGGCCCCACCTGCTCAAATATCTCAAAACTGCATCTCTTTAATCACATTCCTTTTATCTGCATTAGTTCACAGTATCATTTGACGGTGTAACTTAGCCAGAGTTCACTCATCACTACCATAAGAATCCTTGGCACCTAAGGGCAGTACGTACAACAGACCCACACTAGGAATCTTGATGAATTCTTTGATCCATTGTTGGCACCACTAAAGTCTTTCCCAGGTCAGATTCTAGTCACACCAAGGTCACAGTACAGTAAAACTGCTGCTCCTCCCTGGACACCAGAATGAATCCAGTCAAGGCCATGCCATGCCAGTTGTCTGTCACCACTAGGTCCACAAGTCACCAGAGCTCCATGCCTGTGCTATTGTTTAGGAGCGAGGAACACTGATGTATTCCAGATGGCCGTCCTCACCCATCACCCAAATGTCCTCACCCCAAGTCCCAAATTAGACAGAGCTATACTTGTATGAACAGACCCTGTATACAGTTATTGGGAGCTAAGAGTTATAAGATGGGAGGTAAGGACCCATTAGCATTAGTTAGTATATACACTGAATGTACAAAACATTAGGAACACCTGATCTTTCCATGACATCGACTGACCAGGTGAATCCAGGTGAAAGCTAAGCTCCCTTATTGATGCCACCTGTTAAATCCACTTCAATCAGTGTAGATGAAGGGAGGAGACAGGTTCATGAATGATTTTCAACCTTGAGACAATTGAGAAATGTATTGTGTATGTCTGTCATTCAGAAGGTGAATGGGCAAGACAAAAGATTTAAGTGCTTTTGAATGGGGTACTGTAGTAGGTGCCAGGTGCACCAGTTTGAGTGTGTCAAGAACTGCAATGCTGCTGGGTTTTTCACGCTGATTAGTTTCCTGTGTGTATCAAGAATGGTCCACCACCCAAAGGACATCCAGCCAACTTCACCCAACTTTGGGAAGCATTGGGTCAAGATTGGCCAGCATCCCTGTGGAATGCTTTCAACACCTTGTAGAGTCCATGCCCCGGCGAATTCAGGCTGTTCTGAGAGCAAAACGGGGTGCAAATCAAGATTAGGAAGGTGTGTAAAATAATTATTTAGTATGTTTTTTTTATTTTTTACAACACAAAACATACACATACAAACAACAACATTACAAAACATCCATTACATCACACCTGCCCAGACACACATGCTCACACCCCCATCTCCAGCGCCGCATCACTCTCGCCTCAAACTGCACCACTTTGTTTCTCTCCGTCGCCCACACACTTTCAACATTTAAATAATAAAGCATTTCACCTTTCCATTGTGTTAACAATGGAGGATTGGTTGATTTCCAGTTTTTAAATATATGTTTTTTCAAGATGATTGACCAAAAAAGTATAGTCCAACCCATTGAGTACCTCATTGCACCCTCATATGCCATGTCTTGAAATATGCAGACTGAAAACTTTTGGACTTTAGATCATTCCCCAGAAGGCATGTATTATTGAGTCATTGTTAGATTTACAAGACTCTGCCATTGAGATGTAGAATTTGTGAATGTTGTCTCTTGTATAATACATTCTATACATTAGTTTAGTTTATACTGGATTAAGCATACATTTTTGTTAACTGTAATGTAGTTAGTTATGTTCCAACATTTCCTCCAACTTGTGCCAATATCAGTTCTTTTTAAGTCTTGGTTCCAATAGTTTATTTTTTTTTAAAGAGATTGGATAGTTGGAAAGGCTCTCTGCAAGGTTTTGTATATCACAAAATAGGATTCCCTCAACATTACTCTGACGTCCAAAAGATTCCGTAAAATATACATTTTAAGTTGCATCTTTTTGAAAATATCTACATTGGTCAATCCAAAATTGCTTTTAATGCTGTCATGTAAATAAATGTATTTCCTAGTCATTTTGTTGATCACTGCTCTTTAGGGTTCCATGACCTCTCTCTCTCTCTCTCTCTCTCTCTCTCTCTCTCTCTCTCTCTCTCTCTCTCTCTCTCTCTCTCTCTCTCTCTCTCTCTCTCTCTCTCTCTCTCTCTCTCTCTCTCTCTCTCTCTCTCTCTCTCTCTCTCTCTCTCTCTCTCTCTCTCTCTCTCTCTCTCTCTCTCTAAAGGAATAAAGACATTTCAAATGTCATATTATGGATATATACTGTGTTGTAATGATGTGCAAATAGTTTCCTCCCCCTCTCTATGTCTTTCTTTCTATCTACAACCTTGTTTTCCACTTCCTCCACTCTATCAAACTGTGTGGCCTAAATGGAATCAGACATGAAGGAGTCTGGGTTGTGAGACTGTTCATTGTTATACAGAACACTGCTTGGACACACTCCCATAGGCTGTGGTTGTCTATTAATGGTGGTGATGACAAATATATGGTTCTCTCCTTTTTGTCTTTGAGCAGATGGCGTCTGTTCATACTGATAACAATGTAACAATGTAGTGTAATATACAAAACTCCCAGTGGAATCCACTAACAATGGACATTAAAAACAAGTCATTTTCTTTCTGTGCGTAAATCAAATGTTATGATTTAAAGTCATGGAACCCTAAAGAGCAGATATCATGAAATGAAACAGCACCAGTTGCTTAATCCCCCTCCTCATCCTCCAACCTCATTTCGCTCCCTCACTGTCTCAGGGGTGTGACTCAACACCAGCGGCTCAACTGAAACTCTGCCCAGAAACCTCTTAGTATGCCAGTGAGCCAGACACAGCCCAGACCACCACAGCCAAACACACAGGGTGGAAGAGAAGGAGAGTGAGTGAGAGACACAGAGTTCTAGGCAAGTGATGAGAGCACAGTGACTACTTGTCATTTTATCTCTCATTTGGTTATGTCAGCAGAGCTTAATCTACTAGACAGAAGCTTGACTGAGTTGATGGATATGGGTGCCATTTTTCTTCAGTAAAACAACCCTGAGAAGTTTGGAGAAACTCCTGAGAAAAAAGAGAAGCCGGATCTTTATCACACTTTTGAATAGACCGTTCAGATAGGGGCAGAGTTTCAGCCCTGGTCTAATCTTGTGCGTTGTGATTCTCATAGTGAGATTATTCTTCACCATGACAGGCAGACTGCATCTCCTGATTCTGGGTGAGTCCTTTTTGTAAACTGTTTACACAGAAGTCATGTTGCCGTGGAGAAGGTTGTGTGTTTGGGAGAGAAAGCACTAAATCAGACAGTGTTTATGTTTGGTCGGGATGGTTAGATGAAGAGTAAAGTAAAAGACATGTGGCTGTTGAACTTGAAGAGGCAAATCCTAACTTTAATTGAATTTTCACTTAGTCTCCCATTGATATCAAAGCATAACTAAGTGATAATTTGACTTAAATTAGGATTTGCCTGAAATGCTAACGTGCAAATTCATTGGCAGGTCATCATGATCAGGGTCCCACAGGAGGTCACTACAGGGTTGAACACCTCTCAGCTTAGCCTGCTCCAAGATCTGTTCTTACTGTCTTGACAACCCCTATGGTCATGATCACATGCCAAACACAAACAGATCTGGGATCAGGCTACTCTCAGATTGCATTAGACATAATTTCTGACATAAGCTGAAACTACATTTAGGAACAACTGAAAAATGTTATTAAGTAAAGCGGAATGGTGGAGTTGTCATATAAAGTACCCAATTGTCATACTTAAGGAAAATTAAAGGTACCTTTATAGAATATTACTCAAGTAAAAGTGAAAGTCACCCAGTAAAATACTACTTGAGTAAAAGTCTAAAAGTATTTGGTTTTAAATGTACTTAAGTATCAAAAGTAAATGTATACATCCTTTCACATTCCTTATATTATGCAAACCAGACGGCACAATTTTCTTGTTTTAAGAATGTATGGTTAGCCAGGGGCACACTCCAACACTCAGACATCATGTACAAACAAAGCATTTGTGCTTAGTGAGTCCGCCAGGCAGTAGGGATGACCAGGGATGTTCTCTTGATAAGGGTGTAAATTGGACCATTTTCCTGTCCTGCTAAGCATTCAAAATGCAAAGAGTACTTTAGGGTGTGAAGGAAAATGTATGGAGTAAAAAGTACATTATTTTCTTTAGGAATGTAGTAAAGTAAAAGTAAAAGTTGTCAAAAATATACATAGTGAAGTACAGATACACCAAAAATCTACTTAAGTAGTACTTTAAAGTATTTTTACTTAAGTACTTTACACCAGTGTGAGTTATTTGAATCCTTTGTATTGAAATGAGTCAGATGACAGCAGAAATGTATCTCGTTCTTCTCAGTAATTGCAGGTTTAATGATATAGTGGTTTAATCACAACAATTGAGAACATCTCTAAGACATACGGTGGGGGGAGAGCACAGCAAGTCCCTTTGAGATATTTGAGACGACAACGTGCCATTGTGTGTGCCAAGGTTGGAATCCATTTAAAATCCTGTTAATAGCCTGTTGAAATTGTTCAGTTGTTCAGTTTATTGCAACTATTTTACATGTGGCTAATAGATCTGTCTTGCTTCCTTGTGGAATCCCTTTTACGGCATTAGCGTTTATAACTTATTTCCAGTAAATGGAAAATCAGGAAGTACTTTTTACTGGTTCATTGAGTAAGACAGAGCAATAGGGAAACAGCTCTTAATATGGAAACAATGACACTCATCAGAACTGAATGGAACCTAAAGGACAGACCGTTGTCATAACACTGAATGACTTCTGGGAATCTGAGGACTAAAAGCCTGAAGGAGCACATTCAGAGGAATTAGCAGTAGACAGAGAGACAGCCAGAGAGAGACACTCTCCCTATCTTCATCCTAGACTCTGGGTCCCTCTCCCTAAAGAGACCCTCTGTTCCTCGGCCTTTAACAGTGGTATTTATACTCTGTGATCTCCCCTGAAGCACCCCACAGTCTGATAACAGTCACACCCACTCCGCCTCACCCATATTGTCTTTGAAACGCACACATGTGCATGCACACACACGCTCACACACACACACACAAACACAAAAACATGCACACGTATGCACACACATACACTGTATATCCTTGTTGCCATGACATCACAGCAAGGTGATAACATTCAGTGTGATGTCTCGCTGCCGTGAAGAAGACAGGAAGTCTTTGATGACACGTTGCAAGGGGTGGCTAATTGAGGTGAGGCGACTATCCCTCTTTAGGTGCATTTGGTTAGTTAGTGTCTCAATGGCTGAAACCTTTTCTGTCAAATTCTTTAGAATTTAGAAGTATCAAATAAAATAAAATGTTATTGGTCGCGTACATATTTTTTGCAGATGTTATTGGGGGTGTAGCGAAATGTTTGCAGTAATATCTAACAATACACAACAATTCACACAAATCTAAAAAGTAAAATAATGGAATTAAGAAATATAGAAATATTAGGACGAGCAATGTTGGAGTACGGAGTATATGTATATAAAACAGTATGTAAAGTGACCAGTGTTCCATTATTAAAGTGACGAGTGTTCCATGACTATGTACATAGGGCAGCAGCCTCTAAGATGCATGGTAGAGTAACCAGGTGGTAGCCGTCTAGTGACAGTGATTAAAGTTCAGGGCAGGGTATTGGGCAGTGGCCAGCTAGTGGTGACTATTTAACAGTCTGATGGCCTTGCGATAGAAGCTGTTTTTCAGCCTCTCAGTTCCAGCTTTGATGCACCTGTACTTACCTCGCCTTCTGGATGGTTGCGGGGTGAACAGGCCGTGGCTCGGGTGGCTGAGGTCCATGATGGTCTTCCTGGCCTTCCTGTGACACCGGGTACTGTAGATGTCCTAGAGGCCAGGCAGTATGCCCCGGGTAATACATTGGGCAGACCACACTACCCTCTGGAGAGCCCTGTCTTTGCGGACGGTGCAGTTGCCATAACAAGCGGTGATACAGCCCGACAGGATGCTCTCAATGGTGCATCTGTAAAAGTTTGTGAGGGTCTTATGGGCCAAGCCGAATTTCTTCAGCCTCCTGAGGTTGAAGAGGCGCTGTTGCGCCTTTGTCACCACACTTTCTGTGTGGGTGGACCATTTCAGATTGTCAGTGATGTGTGCGCCAAGGACTTTGAAGCTTTTCACCTTCTCCACTGCGGTCCCGTCGATGTGGATGGGGGAATGCTCCCTCTGCTGTCCACAATCAGCTCCTTTGTTTTGTTGAAGTTGATGGACAGATTATTTTCCTGGCACCACTCCCCCAGGGCCCTCAGCCCTTTCCCTGTAGGCTGTCTCGTCATTGTTGGTAATCAGGCCTACCACTGTTTTGTCGTCTGCAAATGAACGTGACGAACATGACCACGCAGTCATGGGTGAACAGGGAGTACACAAGGGGGCTGATCGCGCACCCTTGTCGTGCCCCTGTGTTGAGGATCAGCGTACTGGAGGTGTTGTTGCCTACTTTCACCACCTGGGGGCAGCCCATCAGGAAGTCCAGGACACAGTTGCGCAGGGCGGGGTTCAGACCCAGGTCCTCAAGCTTAATGATGAGTTTGGAGGGTACTATGGTGTTGAAGGTTGAGCTGTAGTCAATGAACAGCATTCTTACATAAGTCATTGTCCAGATGGGATAGGGCAGTGTGCAGTGAGATGGTGATTGCATCATCTGTGGATCTATTGAGGCGGTATGCGAAATGCAGTGTGTCTAGGGTGTCAGGTGAGGTATGATCCTTAACTAGCCTCTCAAAGCACTTCATGATGACAGAACTGAGATAGGGAGAGGTTGAATATGTCCGTAAACACTCCAGCCAGCTGGTCTGTGCATGCTCTGAGGATGCGGCTAGGGATGACGTCTGGGCTGGCAGCCTTGCGAGGGTTAGCATGCTTAAATGTTTTACTCACATAGGCCACAGAGAACGAGAGCTTACAGTCCACGGCACTGTGTTTCCCTTGAAGCGGGCAAAGGTGTTTAGCTTGTCAGGTAGCAAGATGTCGGTGTCCGGTGGCTGGTTTTCCCTTTATAATCCGTGGTTGTCTGGAGTCCCTGCCACATAGGTCTCGTGTCTGAGCTGTTCAATTGCGACTTCACTTTGTCTCTGTACTGACGTTTTGCCTGTTTGAATGCCATACGGAGGGCATAACTGGACTGTTTGTACTCAACTATATTCCCAGTCACCTTGCCATGGTCAAATGCGGTGGTTTTGCAAGAATGCTGCCATCTATCCACAGTTTTAATAGTCACAGTGGGAACAACATCCCCTATGCACTTCCTGATGAACTCAGTCACCGTGTCAGTGTATACGTCAATGTTATTCACAGAAGCAACCCGGAACATTTCTCTGTCCGCGTGATCAAAACAATCTTGAAGCATGGATTCCAATTGGTCACACCAGCATTGAATAGTCCTTACCATGGCTACTTCCTGTTTTAGTTTCTACCTATAGGAAGGGAGGAGCAGGATGGAGGCGTGATCTGATTTAGGCCGGGAAGGGCCTTGTAGCCATCCCAGAAGGGAGAGTAGCAATGGTCGAGAGTTTTTGAAGCTCGCGTGACGCAGATGATGTGTTGATAAAACTTCAGTAGTGCTTTCGTCAGATTTGCTTTATTAAAGTCCCCAGCTACAATAAATCCGGCCTCAGGATATGCGGTTTCCAGTCTGCACAAAGTCCAGTGTAGTTCCTTGAGAGCCGTCATGGTATCAGCTTGAGGGGGAATATACATGGCTGTGATGATGACCATGGAGAATTCTCTCTGGAGGTAATGCAGACTGCATTTGATTGTGAGGAATTCTAGGTCGGGTGAACAAAAGGACTTGAGTTCCTGTACATTACCACAATCATACCATGAGTAGTTAATCATACACCTCTGCCTTTCTTTTTCCCGGAGAGTTCTTTATTCCTGTCTGCGCGATGTACAGCTGGCTGTATGGACAGGGACAGTATGGAAGGAGATCCTCGCCCTGACCTTGTCTACTTTATTGTCCAGGCACTGAACATTAGCGAGTAATATACTCGGAAGCAGTGGGTGGTATTAACGCCTCCACCGGCCAGCATCTTGGAGCAGTCACTGGGATAAGTGGAATTGCCTTGGGGGGTAAGAACAAAGGATCAAATTCAGGAAAGTTGTTTTCTGGCAAAAATGCTTGTGAGTTACCGCCGCTTTAATGTTCAAAAGTTATTTCTGGCTGTATGTAATAATGCAAAGGATGTTCTGCGCTAATAAGGTGAGAAATAACATAAAAAGGAGCCATGAACAGGGCGACCATGTCTATCAGCGCCATCTTGAAAGCTATGCAAGGGGAAATAGATTATAAGCCTTGAGAGGCACCTAAGGGTAGATTAATGACAAGCAATGATGTCAACTGTCACACTCTGGCAAAACAGTTATCTGTGGAGGGAAAACACGGTAGATCCATTCTGCTACTCAGTTCAATGGTAGCAGCTGGAAAGTTAGTGTCAGTCTGGTTGGCAGATGGAGTGGAGGAGGATAAATGGAGGGTTGTGAAGGGAGAGAACAAAGCTACTGTATCAGAGAACATTGTTTGACAGATGATTCCTCAATGAAATGTTACACTATTTAAAAACGTTTTGTCTTCATATTTTTTACTAGTTAGAGTGAAACAGAGAGCACCATCAATGTGGAACTTAAACAGTGCCTACACATCGTTTTAGAAGACTCTCTCTGTGACCACAACATTCCACACTACTGCTGCCTCTTCTCTCCACTCATTACCACAATGGACTGACTACCCATTCACTATCATACAGACTCAGGAGGTTTACAGTCATTATCACATAGTCCCATGCCAGGTGATGGCTTCCTGGTAAAGAGGAAATGGTCACCTCCGGACAGCCGTGTGCAATTCAGGGGTTATTATGGGCATATCCTGTGAGCACAGTTGCCATAGGAACAATCTGCTGAAATCCAGATAGGGGGTATACCTTTTTGAACAGAGAGAGATAAACCTTTAAACCTTTACAAACTATTGCTGTAAGTTTCTGTTCCTGAAACCTCTCCAACTGATTAATGTTACAACCTTACAATCATAGTCAAAGGTTGGTTCTACAAAAGTAGTTTTGTCATGTACTTGTCAATATTACACATGTTCCCGGGCATTCCCCCAATGCCCGGGAACATGAACCATTAACCATTAATGTTCTGTGCTATCCAGGTTCCTTGGGACGTCCCTACCATATTAAATTTGAAATGTAAAAAGGTAAGGGGGAAGGTTAGGGTAAGGTGAGGGTTACGGTTAGGGTTAGGCTTTAGGGTAGGGATGTTCCAAGTATCCAGGATAGCACTGAACATATGATAATGGGACAACTTATTGGAGAATCTGCCTGTTGCTTCCTCTGCAGCTCTTCACCTTGCCCCGCTGATGGAACATGTATCAGGCTGTCACCCAGGATTCTCGAAAAATGGGAAAGCTTGCATCGGTATGTACATGTCTGTCTTGTATTATATCTTCTATATACAGTTGAAGTCGTTTACATACACTTAGGTTGGAGTCATTAAAACTCGTTTTTCAACCACTCCATACATTTCTTGTTAACAAACTATTGTTTTGGCAAGTCGGTTAGGACATCTACTTTATGCATGACACAAGTAATTTTTCCAACAACAGTTTACAGATTATTTCACTTATAATTCAATGTATCACAATTCCAGTGGGTGAGAAGTTTACATACACTAAGTTGACTGTGCCTTTAAACAGCTTGGAAAATTCCAGAAAATGTTGTCATGGCTTTAGAAGCTTCTGATAGACTAATTGACATATTTTGAGTCAAATGGAGGTGTACCTGTGGATGTATTTCAAGGCCTACCATCAAACTCAGTGCCTCTTTGCTTGACATCATGGGAAAATCAAAAAAAATCAGCCAAGACCTCAGAAAAAAAACTTGTAGACCTCCACAAGTCTGGTTCATCCTTGGGAGCAATTTCCAAACGCCTGAAGGTACCACGTTCATCTGTACAAACAATAGTACGCAAGTATAAACATCATGGGACAACACAGCCGTCATACCGCTCAAGAAGGAGACGAGTTCTGTCTCCTAGAGATGAACGTACTTTGGTGCGAAAAGTGCAAATCAATTTCAGAACAACAGCAAAGGACCTTGTGAAGATGCTGGAGGAAACAGGTACAAAAGTATCTATATCCACAGTAAAACGAGTCCTATATCGACATAACCTGAAAGGCGCTCAGCAAGGAAGAAGCCACTGCTCCAAAACCGCGATAAAGACAGACTACCGTTTGCAACTGCACATGGGGACAAACATTGTACTGATGAAACAAAAATAGAACTGTTGGCCATAATGACCATCGTTACGTTTGGAGGAAAAAGGGGGATGTTTGCAAGCCGAAGATCACCATCCCAACCTTGAAGCACGGGGGTGGCAGCATCATGTTGTGTTGGTGCTTTGCTGCAGGAGGGACTGGTGCACTTCACAAAATAGATGGCATCATGCGGTAGGAAAATTATGTGGATATATTGAAGCAACATCTCAAGACATCAGTCAGGAAGTTAAAGCTTGGTTGCAAATGGGTCTTCCAAATGGACAATGACCCCAAGCATACTTCCAAAGTTGTGGCAAAATGGCTTACAAAGTCAAGGTATTGGAGTGGCCATCACAAAGCCCTGACCTCAATGCCATAGAAAATATGTGGGCAGAATTGAAAAGGCGTGTGCGAGCAAGGCCTACAAACCTGACTCAGTTACACCAGCTCTGTCAGGAGGAATGGGCGAAAATTCACCCAACTTATTGTGGGAAGCTTGTGGAAGGCTACCTGAAACATTTGACCCAAGTTAAACAATTTTAAAGGCAACGCTACCAAATACTAATTGAGTGTATGTAAACTTCTGACCCACTGAGAATGTGATGTAAGAAATAAAAGCTGAAATAAATCATTCTCTCTACTATTATTCTGACATTTCACATTCTTAAAATAAAGTGGTGATCCTAACTGACCTAAGACAGGGATTTTTAATTGGATTAAATGTCAGGAATTGTGAAAACTGAGTTTAAATGTATTTCGCTAAGGTGTATCTAAACTTCCGACTTCAATTGTATATCTCTATTATATTTTGAATGACCATTCCCATTCCCCAACCATTCTACCTCTCTTCACACTTTCTCAATGCCTCTGTTTTTGACCCCAGATGAGGATGAGTGTAATCCTCCTAGTGATTACTATGACGATGACCCTGTAACACCACAAATCTGTGGTGAGAATGCAGCATGCATCAACACTGAAGGAAGCTTCTACTGTCAATGTGCTCTTGGGTTCAGATCATCATCACAGCGGATGAACTTCACAGCTGCCTCACCTGAAAAATGTAAAGGTAAACAACTCTCTTTTTAGTTACCTTAATGCATTTCTATACATTGCAGTCCTGGCCAGAGAACACAGCACTGCTGCAATTTTGGAATCCATACACTTATTCACTATAGTGACTATACTGTACTGAACAAAATATAAACGCAACATGCAACAATTTAAAATAATTTACTGAGTTACAGTTCATATAAGGAAATCAATCAATTGAAATAAATAAATTAGGCCATTATCTATGGATTTCACATGACTGGGAATACAGATATGAATCTGTTGGTCACAGATACCTTAAAAAAAGGTAGGGGCGTGGATCAGAAAACCAGTCAGTACCATTTGCCTCATGCAGCGCAACACATCTCCTTCACATAGAGTTGATCAGGCTGTTTATTGTGGCCTGTGGAATGTTGTCCCACTCCTCTTCAATGGCTGTGTGAAGTTGCTGAATATTGATCGGAACTGGAACACGCTGTCGCACATGTCGATCCAGAGCATTCCAAACATGCTCAACATGTCTGGTGAGTATTCAGGCCATGAAAGAACTGGGACATTTTCAGCTTCAAGGAATTGTGTACAGATCCTTGCGACATGGGGCTGTGCATTATCATGCTGAAACATAAGGTGATGGCGGCTGATGAAGGGCACGTCAATGGGTCTCTGGATCTCGTCACTGTATCTCTATCTACAACCTTGTTTTCCACTTCCTCCACTCTATCAAACTGTGTGGCCTAAATGGAATCAGACATGAAGGAGTCTGGGTTGTGAGACTGTTCATTGTTATACAGAACACTGCTTGGACACACTCCCATAGGCTGTGGTTGTCTATTAATGGTGGTGATGACAAATATATGGTTCTCTCCTTTTCGTCTTTGAGCAGATGGCGTCTCTTCATACTGATAACAATGTAACAATGTAGTGTAATATACAAAACTCCCAGTGGAATCCACTAACAATGGACATTAAAAACAAGTCATTTTCTTTCTGTGCGTAAATCAAATGTTATGATTTAAAGTGAACATTTTATTTTAAAGTTTAAAAAAAAGTATAGGACAGCAGAATATAGCTTTTGAATGACAGAAAACAGAATAGTCATCCACACAAGCCACAGGATTCCCACAAGTTTAGAACGTGTGGTTTATTTGGTCTACACAGAAAATGCACATTCAACATTTTACTCAAAGGAACAATATCATCATCATTGCTGTTGTGTCACAATCATAATCAATTTCTTTAGGATTTTAACTATTAATGCCACTATTCTATTTCTTAAACATTCGTTGTCATACTGTAACACATCTTCAACAGTATATCAATTGTACTTCTGCTACTCTTGCTAGTACAGTTATGACTTGTCTTAGAAGAGGAAGAAGGAGTGCTGAGAGCAAAGAAGCCGAGTGCAACGTGGCGTTTCTGACAACGTTATAGAGACACAGTGTTCTTTTTGGTTATGGTGTTGTCAACACCTTCTTAGTGGCAGACCTCAGCACTGTAGGCACTTCATTTGATCACAGGAAATGCAGATGAGGAAATACAGATGAGCTTTGTAATTGACATAAATTCATTGAAAACCCACACTAACACACGGTTATATTAACAGTATTCCACTTTTCATGTAGCCTCATTTTGATCAACCTATAAGGGCACAGGGCGAGACCCAGATGCAGACACGGGAGGCAGATGGTTTGAGTCTCTGAAATTTATTAGTTTTCAAGGGGCAGGCAAGAGAATGGTCGTGGACAGGCAAAAAAAAAGAGAGAGAGAGAGAGAGAGAGAGAGAGTTTAGGTCGTGTTGTTGTCATGGAACCCTAAAGAGCAGAGATCATAAAATGAAACAGCAGCAGTTGCTAAATCCCCCTCCTCGTCCTCCAACCTCATTTCCCTCCCTCACTGTCTCAGGGGCATGACTCAACACCAGCGGCTCAACTGAAACTCTGCCCAGAAACCTCTTAGTATGCCAGTGAGCCAGACACAGCCCAGACCACCACAGCCAAACACACAGGGTGGAAGAGAAGGAGAGTGAGTGAGAGACACAGAGTTCTAGGCAAGTGATGAGAGCACAGTGACTACTTGTCATTTTATCTCTCATTTGGTGATGTCAGCAGAGCTCAATCTACTAGACAGAAGCTTGACTGAGTTGATGGATACGGGTGCCATTTTTCTTCAGTAAAACAACCCTGAGAAGTTTGGAGAAACTCCTGAGAAAAAAGAGAAGACGGATCTTTATCACACTTTTGAATAGACCGTTCAGATAGGGGCAGAGTTTCAGCCCTGGTCTAATCTTGTGCGTTGTGATTCTCATAGTGAGATTATTCTTCACCATGACAGGCAGACTGCATCTCCTGATTCTGGGTGAGTCCTTTTTTTAAACTGTTTACACAGAAGTCATGCTGCCATGGAGAAGGTTGTGTGTTTGGGAGAGAAAGCACTAAATCAGACAGTGTTTATGTTTGGTCGGGGATGGTTAGATGAAGAGTAAAGTAAAAGACATGTGGCTGTTGAACTTGAAGAGGCAAATCCTAACTTTAATTGAATTTTCACTTAGTCTCCCATTGATATCAAAGCATAACTAAGTGATAATTTGACTTAAATTAGGATTTGCCTGAAATGCTAACGTACAAATTCATTGGCAGGTCATCATGATCAGGGTCCCACAGGAGGTCACTACAGGGTTGAACACCTCTCAGCTTAGCCTGCTCCAAGATCTGTTCTTACTGTCTTGACAACCCCTATGGTCATGATCACATGCCAAACACAAACAGATCTGGGATCAGGCTACTCTCAGATTGCATTAGACATAATTTCTGACATAAGCTGAAACTACATTTAGGAACAACTGAAAAATGTTATTAAGTAAAGCGGAATGGTGGAGTTGTCATATAAAGTACCCAATTGTCATACTTAAGGAAAATTAAAGGTACCTTTATAGAATATTACTCAAGTAAAAGTGAAAGTCACCCAGTAAAATACTACTTGAGTAAAAGTCTAAAAGTATTTGGTTTTAAATGTACTTAAGTATCAAAAGTAAATGTATACATCCTTTCACATTCCTTATATTATGCAAACCAGACGGCACAATTTTCTTGTTTTAAGAATGTATGGTTAGCCAGGGGCACACTCCAACACTCAGACATCATGTACAAACAAAGCATTTGTGCTTAGTGAGTCCGCCAGGCAGTAGGGATGACCAGGGATGTTCTCTTGATAAGGGTGTAAATTGGACCATTTTCCTGTCCTGCTAAGCATTCAAAATGCAAAGAGTACTTTAGGGTGTGAAGGAAAATGTATGGAGTAAAAAGTACATTATTTTCTTTAGGAATGTAGTGAAGTAAAAGTAAAAGTAGTCAAAAATATACATAGTGAAGTACAGATACACCAAAAATCTACTTAAGTAGTACTTTAAAGTATTTTTACTTAAGTACTTTACACCAGTGTGAGTTATTTGAATCCTTTGTATTGAAATGAGTCAGATGACAGCAGAAATGTATCTCGTTCTTCTCAGTAATTGCAGGTTTAATGATATAGTGGTTTAATCACAACAATTGAGAACATCTCTAAGACATACGGTGGGGGGAGAGCACAGCAAGTCCCTTTGAGATATTTGAGATGACAACGTGCCATTGTGTGTGCCAAGGTTGGAATCCATTTAAAATCCTGTTAATAGCCTGTTGAAATTGTTCAGTTGTTCAGTTTATTGCAACTATTTTACATGTGGCTAATAGATCTGTCTTGCTTCCTTGTGGAATCCCTTTTATGGCATTAGCGTTTATAACTTATTTCCAGTAAATGGAAAATCAGCAAGTACTTTTTACTGGTTCATTGAGTAAGACAGAGCAATAGGGACACAGCTCTTAATATGGAAACAATGACACTCATCAGAACTGAATGGAACCTAAAGGACAGACTGTTGTCATAACACTGAATGACTTCTGGGAATCTGAGGACTAAAAGCCTGAAGGAGCACATTCAGAGGAATTAGCAGTAGACAGAGAGACAGCCAGAGAGAGACACTCTCCCTATCTTCATCCTAGACTCTGGGTCCCTCTCCCTAAAGAGACCCTCTGTTCCTCGGCCTTTAACAGTGGTATTTATACTCTGTGATCTCCCCTGAAGCACCCCACAGTCTGATAACAGTCACACCCACTCCGCCTCACCCATATTGTCTTTGAAACTCACACATGTGCATGCACACACACGCTCACACACACACACACACACACACACAAACACAAAAACATGCACACGTATGCACACACATACACTGTATATCCTTGTTGCCATGACATCACAGCAAGGTGATAACATTCAGTGTGATGTCTCGCTGCCGTGAAGAAGACAGGAAGTCTTTGATGACACGTTGCAAGGGGTGGCTAATTGAGGTGAGGCGACTATCCCTCTTTAGGTGCATTTGGTTAGTTAGTGTCTCAATGGCTGAAACCTTTTCTGTCAAATTCTTTAGAATTTAGAAGTATCAAATAAAATAAAATGTTATTGGTCGCGTACATATTTTTTGCAGATGTTATTGGGGGTGTAGCGAAATGCTTGCAGTAATATCTAACAATACACAACAATTCACACAAATCTAAAAAGTAAAATAATGGAATTAAGAAATATAGAAATATTAGGACGAGCAATGTTGGAGTACGGAGTATATGTATATAAAACAGTATGTAAAGTGACCAGTGTTCCATTATTAAGAGAGAACAAAGCTACTGTATCAGAGAACATTGTTTGACAGATGATTCCTCAATGAAATGTTACACTATTTAAAAACGTTTTGTTTTCATATTTTTTACTAGTTAGAGTGAAACAGAGAGCACCATCAATGTGGAACTTAAACAGTGCCTACACATCGTTTTAGAAGACTCTCTCTGTGACCACAACATTCCACACTACTGCTGCCTCTTCTCTCCACTCATCACCACAATGGACTGACTACCCATTCACTATCATACAGACTCAGGAGGTTTACAGTTAAACAATTTTAAAGGCAACGCTACCAAATACTAATTGAGTGTATGTAAACTTCTGACCCACTGAGAATGTGATGTAAGAAATAAAAGCTGAAATAAATCATTCTCTCTACTATTATTCTGACATTTCACATTCTTAAAATAAAGTGGTGATCCTAACTGACTTAAGACAGGGAATTTTTAATTGGATTAAATGTCAGGAATTGTGAAAACTGAGTTTAAATGTATTTCGCTAAGGTGTATCTAAACGTCCGACTTCAATTGTATATCTCTATTATATTTTGAATGACCATTCCCATTCCCCAACCATTCTACCTCTCTTCACACTTTCTCAATGCCTCTGTTTTTGACCCCAGATGAGGATGAGTGTAATCCTCCTAGTGATGACTATAACGATGACCCTGAAACACCACAAATCTGTGGTGAGAATGCAGCATGCATCAACACTGAAGGAAGCTTCTACTGTCAATGTGCTCTTGGGTTCAGATCATCATCACAGCGGATGAACTTCACAGCTGCCTCACCTGAAAAATGTATAGATAAATGTTAGGAATTTTGTTAATAAATAATTAAAACAAATTCTAGCTTTAGATAAAACTATAACTAATTGAACTCTGCACGCCTGGTGAAAAGAGATTTGTGTTGTGGGTTATAAAATAAGCAGAAAGGGTCGTTAAACTATGGTTGAACTGACCCAACTTAGCCCTGAGGTATTTAGATAAGGTTGTGGGTAACTTTTTAGGTCTTCCATTATCTTGAGTTGTCTGCTAAAGTGGTAATAAATAATAGTGAGCCTTCAGGATAATAGATTATATTGTGTGTCATGTGTGTGCGCTGTGAAGTTGGAATGAACTTTTGAACCTGTTTTCTATTTGTCAGGACAATGAGACTTATTCTGTAACCTATGACGTCATATCTTGTATATAAACCTGTTGTTTATGATCAAATGGGAGCGTGCTCCGAGAATAAATTCTATTATCTAATTTTAATAAGACTGTATCCTGTCTATTTTATGTTAATAAGTATCTTACAAATTCTTATAAATAGACAGATTGAATGTAATTAATGAGTACATTAGAGGAATAATTTAATTCCACTAACAGTAAACAACTCTCTTTTTTAGTTACCTTATAGCATTTCTATACATTGCAGTCCTGGCCAGAGAACACAGCACTGCTGCAATTTTGGAATCCATACACTTATTCACTATAGTGACTATACTGTACTGAACAAAATATAAACGCAACATGCAACAATTTAAAATAATTTACTGAGTTACAGTTCATATAAGGAAATCAATCAATTGAAATAAATAAATTAGGCCATTATCTATGGATTTCACATGACTGGGAATACAGATATGAATCTGTTGGTCACAGATACCTTAAAAAAAGGTAGGGGCGTGGATCAGAAAACCAGTCAGTACCATTTGCCTCATGCAGCGCAACACATCTCCTTCACATAGAGTTGATCAGGCTGTTTATTGTGGCCTGTGGAATGTTGTCCCACTCCTCCTCAATGGCTGTGTGAAGTTGCTGAATATTGATCGGAACTGGAACACGCTGTCGCACATGTCGATCCAGAGCATTCCAAACATGCTCAACATGTCTGGTGAGTATGCAGGCCATGAAAGAACTGGGACATTTTCAGCTTCAAGGATTGTGTACAGATTCTTGCAACATGGGGCTGTGCATTATTATGCTGAAACATGAGGTGATGGCGGCTGATGAAGGGCACGTCAATGGGTCTCTGGATCTCGTCACGGTATCTCTATGCATTCAAATTGTCATAGATTAAATGCAATTGTGTTCGTTGTCCATAGCTTATGCCTGCCCATACAATAACCCCACCGCCACCATCGGGTCACTCTGTTCACAACGTTGACATTAGCAAACCTCTCGCCCACACAATGCCATACATGTTGTCTGCGATCGCTAGGCCGGTTTGAAGTACTGCCAAAT
This sequence comes from Salvelinus namaycush, assembly GCF_016432855.1. Lineage (NCBI taxonomy): Eukaryota > Metazoa > Chordata > Actinopteri > Salmoniformes > Salmonidae > Salvelinus > Salvelinus namaycush. Next base: position 34,048,820 of record NC_052315.1, read on the forward strand.
TCTCTAAAACAACATTGGAGGCGGATTTTGGTAGAGAAATTAACAACAGCTCTGGTGGACATTCCTGAAGTCAATTGCACGCTCCCTCAAAACTTGAGAAATCTGTGGCATTGTGATGTGTGACAAAACTGCACATTTTTTTGGCCTTTTATTGTCCGCAGTACAAGGTGCACCTGTGTAATGATCATGCTGTATAATCAGCTTCTTGATATGCCGGATTATCTTGGCAAAGGAGAAATGCTCACTAACAATGATGTAAACAAATTTGTACACAACATTTCAGCTCATGAAACATGGGACCAACAGTTTACATGTTGCGTTTAAATTTTTGTCCAGTGTATATTCTACGTTTGCATTTGAGGTGTGACTGACTATTCCTTTCTCTATGCCTCAAGACATCAACGAGTGTTTGGAGAATAAGGACACCTGTGGTCCCAATGCCGAGTGTCACAATGTGTTAGGGTCCTACTCCTGCATCTGCAATGAGGGGTTTGTCTCCAGTACTGGAGTGGAAAGACTTATATCTGGCCAAGGAGTCACGTGTGAAGGTAAGATGCCAAAGAAACCTGGTGATAACACTAAATATCAAAAGATGGGTACAGTACATCCAGAGAGCATATCAGGCATATACAGGATGTCATCATGTATGAAATGGTGAGAGTTTCCTTTTCCGAATGGTGTTTTTTACCCACATGTAGATAGAAACGAGTGTGTGGACGACATCACAATTTGCGGGAAGCATACACAGTGCGTCAACACACCAGGCAGCTACTCCTGTGTCTGCAATCCAGGGTTTGGCCTGAAGTCTGGCAAAGCTCAATTCACAGGGAATGGAGAATCATGTGAGGAAATAACAGATCAGAAAGCCACCACAGACCACACAGCAACCACAGACAGTGAGGATGCTCAAGGTGCTAAAGGTATGGGAGGAATTGTATTATCACCCTGGATGGGTTTTCTAGAAATCCTGGTTGGAGGCCTCCAGATTTCCTGCTAATTCCAGGAATCTTCCAACCGGGATTTGGGGAAAACCTGGAAATTTTGAGAAAGTTAAATATTTTTTTTATCTATACCCCTTGATGTATTTTGCTCAATTGATCTTCTTCCTCATGAAGCACCAGATACTAATTTCTTTATGACCAGAATGTGTAATTAATATTATGTGAATTGATTGGTTTTAGGTAGATCTGAACATCTTATGAAAATGTCACCTGTGCTTTCTGTCATTCCTTTGTAGACTTGTGTAAAATAAATATGTTTATCTGTGGAGGGAATGGAACGTGCCATAATGCCACCAACAGTGGCCATCGGTGTGCGTGCCATGCAGGATTCACCAACTACGGAGACCCACAGGGGAGATGTACTGGTGAGAATCACATTTATAGATCATCATTCTCATTGAGATGGAGCTGTTTCAACATTCAAATTTATATATCCATTTGGGAGGGGTTGTTAGGGAAGTTCTGTGCAACTTCCTTGGCCATCTACACCAAAAAATAAAATATTGTTTTTGATCTAATTGACACATAACAGCTAACCATTCATTATTGAAAATATAACTATCAAACCTGCATTACAAAGACTCCGCAGCTAAAGGTGTCCTGCTGCATGGTGTGAGTTATTTCCCCTCCTTTACACTTTATGTCCGCCCAGTCATCTTTTCCATGGCAGGATCTTCTCATTTTGAAGTACTTTCTTTTTTATGTAAACATAATGGAATTCTGATTAGTTATAGGCAAATGAATACACAGGCCAAAACTGTATGCTGTTTTCCTTATCAGCATAATCTAGTAGTGGTAATTTCATTTAATCCCCATTCTACACACAGCCTAAATTATAGGCACTGAACCATTTACAGGAGAACAATAAAAGTAGCATTTAGGATCCAACACTATCACAGAGTGAATAAATGTAGGGCGTTTGTAGACTTTAATTCTTAGGGCTGCAATCCCGGTAACGGGATCGATATGACAACAGCCAGTGAAAGTGCAGGGCGCCAAATTCAAAAAACAGAAATCTCATAATTAAAATTCCTCAGACATACATGTGTCTTATACCATTTTAAAGGTAATCTTGTTGTTAATCCCACCAAAGTGTCCGATTTCAAATAGCACCACAAACGATTATGTTAGGTCACACCAAACCACAATAAGCATAGCCATTTTTCCAGCCAAAGAAAGGAGTCACAAAAAGCACAAATAGAGATAAGATTGACTAACCTTTGATGATCTTCATCAGATGACACTCATAGGACTTCATGTTACACAATACATGTATGTTTTGTTTGATAAAGTTCATATTTATATAAAAAATCTGAGTTTACATTGGCACGTTACATTCACTAGTTCCAAAAACATCCAGTGATTTTGCAGAGAGCCACATCGATTCAACAGAAATACTCATCATAAATGTAGATGATAATACAAGTTATACACATGGAATTATAGATATACCTCTCCTTAATGCAACCGCTGTGTCAGATTTAAAAACAACTTTACGGAAAAAGCAAACCATGCAATAATCTGAGACGGCGCTCAGAACAATAGTCAAATTAGCCGCCATGTTGGAGTCAACAGAAACCAGAAATTACATGATAAATGTTCCCTTACCTTTGATGATCTTCATCAGAATGCACTCCCAGGAATCCCAGGTCCACAATAAATGCTTGATTTGTTCGATAATGTCCGTTATTTATGTCCAAATAGCTACTTTTGTTAGCGCGTTTGGTAAACAATTCCAAAGTCACGAAGCGCGTTCCCTAAAAGCTGACGAAATGTCCAAAAGTTCAGTAACAGTCAGTAGAAACATGTCAAACGATGTATTGAATAAATCTTTAGAATGTTGTTAACATAAATCTTGAATAACGTTGCAACCGGAGAATTACATTGACTTCAGATGAGCGATGGAACAGAGCTCCCTCTTATGTGAACGCACATGGTGAAAGCATGGTCAGGTCATGGCAGACCTGACTAATTCCTCTCCCATTCGGCCCCCCTTCACAGTAGAGGCATCAGACAAAGTTCTACAGACTGTTGACATCTAGTGGAAGCATATCTCGCTGTGATTTCAATGAGATCTTGGTTGAAAATCGACCAGCCTAATAATTTCCACTTCCTGTTTGGATTTTTTCTCAGGTTTTTGCCTGCCATATGAGTTATGTTATACTCACATACATAATTCAAACAGTTTTAGAAACTTCAGAGTGTTTTCTATCCAATACTAATAATAATATGCATATATTAGCAACCATGACTGAGGAGCAGGCCGTTTACTCTGGGCACCTCTGTGCACCTTTCATCCAAGCTACTCAATACTGCCCATGCAGCCACAAGAAGTTTAAGAAAAGAATATGAAGTGACAGTTTCATCAGAACGTGCTTAAAGTAAGTCATATCACAAAGACCACAGATGACAGTGCCAACCAAGTCCATGACAATAGAGAACTAATTGTAAGCACCAATTTAAAGTGTGTTTTGTCAAAATAAGTACTGAAAATGTCAGTTGTTGAACATAATACTTCTATTTACCATAGCAATTTATGTTATATGCAGTTGATGAATATTCCATGTACCAACACTACATGTAGGATGGACATAAGACATTCCCACATATAGTTTACACATACAAAGAGGCACTTTTCAGCTACAGTTGAAGTCGGAAGTTTTACATACACTTATGTTGGAGTCATTAAAACTCGTTTTTCAACCACTCCACAAATTTCATGTTAACAAACTATAGTTTTGGCAAGTCTACTTTGTGCATGACACAAGTCATTTTTCCAACAATTGTTTACAGACAGATTATTTCACTTATAATTCCCTGTATCACAATTCCAGTGGGTCAGAAGTTTACATACACTAAGTTGACTGTGCCTTTAAAAAGCATGGAAAATTTCAGAAAATTATGTCATGGCTTTAGAAGCTTCTGATAGGCTAATTGACATCATTTGAGTCAATTGGAGGTGTACCTGTGGATGTATTTCAAGGCCTACCTTCAAACGCAATGCCTCTTTGCTTGACATCATGGGAAAATCAAAAGAAATCAGCCAAGACCTCAGAATTTTTTTTTGTAGACCTCCACAAGTCTGGTTCATCCTTGGGAATTATTTCCAAATGCCTGAAGGTACCACGTCCATCTGTACAAACAATAGGACGCAAGTATATACACCATGGGACCACACAGCAGTCATACCGCTCAGGAAGGCGACACGTTCTGTCTCCTAGAGATGAACGTACTTTGGTGCGAAAAGTGCAAATCAATCACAGAACAACAGCAAAGGACCTTGAGAAGATGCTGGAGGAAACAGGTACAAAAGTATCTATATCCACAGTAAAACGAGTCCTATATTGACATAACCTGAAAGGCCACTCAGCAAGGAAGAAGCCACTGCCCCAAACCCGCCATAAAAAAAGCCAGACTACGGTTTGCAACTGCACATGGGGACAAAGATCGTACTTTTTGGAGAAATGTCTTCTGGTCTGATGAAAAAGAAATAGAACTGTTTGGCCATAATGACCATTGTTATGTTTGGAGGAAAAAGGGGGAGGCTTGCAAGCCGAAGAACACCATCCCAACCGTGAAGCACGGGGGTGGCAGCATCATGTTGTGGGGGTGCTTTGCTGCAGGAGGGACTGGTGCACTTCATAAAATAGATGGCATCATGAGGAAGGAAAACGATGTGGCTATATTGAAGCAACATCTCAAGACATCAGTCAGGAAGTTAAAGCTTGGTCATAAATGGGTCTTCTAAATGGACAATGACCCCAAGCATACTTCCAAAGTTGTGGCAAAATGGCTTAAGGACAACAAAGTCAAGGTATTGGAGTGGCCATCACAAAATTTGTGGGCAGAACTGAAAACACGTGTGTGAGCAAGGAGGCTTACAAACCTGACTCAGTTACACCAGCTCTGTCAGGAGGAATGGGCCAAAATTCCCCCAACTTATTATGGGAAGCTTGTGGAAGGCTACCAGAAACGTTTAACCCAAGTTAAACAATTTAAAGGCAATGCTACCAAATACTAATTGAGTGTATGTAAACTTCTGACCCACTGGGAATGTGATGAAAGAAATAAAAGCTGAAATAAATAATTATCTCTTCTATTATTCTGACATTTCACATTCTTAAAATAAAGTGGTGATCCTAACTGACCTAAGACAGGGAATTTTTACTCGGATTAAATGTCAGGAGTTGTGAAAAACTGAGTTTAAATGTTTTTGGCTAAGGTGTATGTAAACTTCCGACTTCAACTGTACGTTTTTACCACTCAGAATCCAGAACAATGGGGCCAGCACAGGACCTAATAAACCCTTACAACAATCTACTTTTTGATCTTCTTGACTTCTTATCTGGTAAACTGCTACTGTGTGTCAAGAAAAGGAGCCCCAATAAGGGGTTAGTGTACTCCAGTAAAAATGGGCTGGTTTAGATTAAAAACTATTGCCCTGTGTCCCCGTTCATAAGGGCATGAGAGACTAGTCAGTGGTAGAATTGAGTTGGCACTTTAGTGGCCCAAACACACACAGACCCACAATGTTGAGGTCACTCATGGACAGTAATGTATTTTTTTCCTCCCGCATTAACACATTGTGTCTTCTAACTGTCCAAGAATAGAATCCAAAGTGTTAGGAAATATTTGTTCCCATAAATACAAAAGAGGATGTCTCTCCTCATACCCCTGGCACTTTAGTCAGACTGCCAGACTGTGTAAAAACTTTATGATGGGGCCGGCAACGGAGTTCCCATTGGCGAAGCACCACGGAGACCAATCAGGAGAGAATACAGACAGATCAAGGGTGCCAATTGAAAGTCAAGGGGTGTGTCTGCCCTTTGGATTACTCTCTCTTTACAGAGAACCCCTGTGGTTCAAGTCAAGAGCTACCCTCCCCCTTTCAGTCTGCTCTGCGCATGTCTGAAAGTGACAGAGCCAGCAGCCAAGAGAATGTATGTAAAATGCTAATATGTATTAGATCAAGTACAATGGAATAACTAAGACCTGAATACGAATGCAGCCTGTTCCGATTCATCATTCTCTTTCTATCTAGCAGGTTCAACCTAAAGCACTTGGCCTGATGGTTCATACAGATACTGGGGAAGCAATATAGAAATGTATTGATCCCTTAAATTATTTTACTATTAAATAACACATATCACAACCCTAATAACTCTTACCAAAAATGTACCTGAATCAATTTTGGAAAAAGGATTTTACTCACAATGAACTTCCATTGGTTCTGGTCCACATTCAAGAAACTCATGACAGCATTGAAGTTACCAAAGTTCACCTGAAATAAATAATTTCACATGCTTGTCACTAAGCCCAAAAATTGTATCAATAGTTAATCCTTTAAAACTCCACTAACAGATTTGATTAGTACCTTGGGAAGACTTCGCATGCGCACTAAACGTCTTTCTCCATTTAGAATGACTTGGGCTGAGTAATAATTTAGGATGTAAATCTTTGTCCCGTGACCGCAGCTTTTTGTAGTTGCTTGAAAGTACCATTTGATTGTCTGTATAAGGAGAGAAAGTAAAACCACAAATGCTTTGAATGTGTGGAACATTATACAAATAATTAAGTATAAACTAAAATATATAGACATTTCAGAGAATATTGGTTAGTTAGAATGATTGTTTATATATTCAAAACAAATGTAATTTTAAAAAACATATTTTTTTTCCTAATATATTCTGTCTACATGCAACTTAATGGGTCATTGTCACATATATATGCCTTGTTAGGGAGATTATGTATCATAAATAAAGTGTTATGTAGTCAAAAAAGTGTGTTATTGCTGACAATACTGTGTTTACATGATGACACATCTTCACCATTTACTTTAAAGTGACAGAATAAGGGCCATAAATATTAAAGTGTGTGTCATCAGAAACATTAAACTCCAATTCCAGTTAACTCCATGATGATATTAAATATGCTTAGACTTGGTTAGGTGCACATCTAATGTACTTCTATGTTCATCCTTCATACTGTATGACATTTATTTTTACACGGTATGTTTAGAATTGTGATTGAAAAATGCTTGTTGTCATGTTATGACTAGTATTTATTACCTCACTCACAAGCCATTTGTGGGGTTGCAGGGTGCGACTACTTCCCGGAGGAGAACAGGAGACAAGACGACTGGATACGGGACCCCCTTCGAGTGGAGATGGGAAGCGTCACATTGCCAAGCAACAAAGAGGATCTGATGGTGGAGCTGTCATTTGATCACGGACTGAGCATGCACTTCCCGGAAATGACACCGCCAAAGTTCTGGTGCAGCGTAATGGGATAGTATCCTGTTCTCGCCTGTCATGAAATCAGAATCATGCTACCGTTCAGCACTACCTATCTGTGTGAAAGTGGCTTCTCTGCTATGGCCGTGCTGAAAACTAAAGTTATGATTCACTATTTTAATTATTATTGTTAATTAATCCTGACATGCATATGACATTTTGGCCACCCGGACTATTTACACCTCTGCTCCTCGCTGTTTATTATTATCTATGCATAGTCACATTACAAATGATCCCGACCTGTAACCTGTACCCCCGCACATTGACTTGGTACCGGTACCCCCTGTATATAGCCTTGTTATTGTTATGTAACTTTCTTGTGTTACTTTTAGATTTTTTTTATTTAGTAAATATTTTCTTAACTCTATTTCTTGAACTGCATTGTTGGTTAAGGGCTTGTAAATAAGCATTTCACGGTAAGGTCTACCTACACCTGTTGTATTCGGCGCTTGTGACAAATACAATTTGATTTGATTTGAGATATTCAGGTCCTGTTGGGCCTTAGGGAAGTCAAGTCGTCCTTGATCCGGGCAAAGGGGCTTGTTCTTTGGTAAAGTTAACGGGATTCTAGTAGTAAGGGTAGGCAATTTTATCATGTGCACCGGTCAGTTAAGGAAGAGGTGGGGAGTATGGGATGTAGGAGAGAGGATGTTGTGTGGAGCAGACCAAGGTATGGGCATACAGGTTTGAATGCCACATTGTGGATGATAGAGAGACATGAAACAGGTCTGTGTGATGATTGTTCAGTGGAGGAAATGGTGGAACATGTGTTGATATTTTGTGAACTGTATGACTTAGAAGTGGCTCTATTTCACTTTCTTAGAGGAACAGGACTGAAAAGAATTCAATGTAGGTATGACGTCACTGGCCTCACACTCCAGTACAGTAGTTGGCAGTGTATGCACCTTTAAAATTGGATGCGAGCCGCCAACCCAATCTCAAAGAAGAAGGTGTCGATGACAGGCAAGCAGTAGTTTACCTGGCTTGTTCTTTTGGGCAGCTGGCACACACCGCAGCAGTCGACCTGAGAATGGTTTGATTCACACTTCTTCAGTCGTTAGCTACTAGGTACGTGATTCATTATTATACGTCCGATAAATATCGCTATCTAAGTATCGCTCTACGATATCGCCTGCAAAGCATTCGGTGGACAACTTCGCTAGCTTTTCTGCGTACATCAGTGGTGGCTAGCTAACACCGACAGTCTATGTTTGGTCGTATTCATCAATGCACACCGTAGCGTTAACTGTAAAGTTAACCTAAACGGTGTAAGTAACGTTAGCTAGCTACGTTGCATAACTTTGCTACAGTGTGTGCACTAATGAGCACGATCTGATGTAGGCTAGCGTTAGCAGGTTACGTCACTGTATTCTGTTTATATTTTAGCTTGCTAGCTAACGTTACCTGAATTTGTTTCCACAATAAATCTACATATATAGCCAACTTAGCGCTAGCTGCACCAAACATGTACTATAACGTTAGTGCTTGCATCTTGTGTCCGCACTCTACTTGAACGACACACGTTACAGTAGCTAGTTATTTCCACTCCCAAATCTGATAATCCTAGTCAGGTGTGCAGGTGATAATTGCAGACATTTAATTGATTATCCGCTGTTTTCTAGGTCTGAGGCACAGCAGAGCCTCTCATCCTCAAGCCTTCGGATGTCTAGCCATGTGTGTGGCCGCATCCTTGTGCGAGCTGCAAGCAGCACCCTCAGCCCTCTCTCTCCCCAGGTAGGTGCTGTCTGAGAGATCAGAAACACCAAAGCTTTCATTCAGTGACTGGTTTAGGGCAATTGTCTGGGAAACCAGGTGTTTGCACTCAGCAAGTAGACTAAATAACATTAATGGATGACTTGCACGAAGTGCAACAGAGAATCACACAGGTTGGATTGCAGCCCTTGGAGGAGGCGAACGCTTGCACTATCGATTTAAATGCTGGCCTGTCATTATATCTATCCATTCCTTCTCCTGTCTTTCTCTCTCGGCCATCATGCCCACTACTCCTCCATACCCTCCTGCCCCTCCCCCTCTCAGTGGCCCAGTCTGACCCAGCGAGCACGCCTCTCCTGGGGCTGCTCTGTGTCTGGTGCTAGGTGTAGGTCTGGGGCCACCATGCGCTTCCTCTCCACCCGTCAGGACCTGGACTTCCAGCTGAGCCGTGTCCAGATCAGCAGCATCCTGCGAGCCAACGAGCAGGTAGCACTTATTATAATAATCACTAGGTAATCATATAAAGCAGGATGCACTTCAGGATGCACATTTTCATTCCACCCCAACAATATTGCACCTGTTTTAACCAATCATCAATGCCCTTGGGTAGTTGAATCAGGTGTGATTGCATTTGGCTGGGCTTTCCCAGGACCGAAAACCCTTGGTATTAGCCATCAAGCAGGAGAATGCCTTTCTGTCTAATGAAGGTTGTTGATCTAGTTATCTAGTACAGTCTAGTAATTCTCCATGGAGTGATTTTTGTATATGGTCTGCATTCACACCCTGTCTGCATCAGGGTGCATGGCTCACCCCTAACCAACATGTTTTAGGCAGCATTTCTTCTCCAGTTATTTAAATACACCCTATTGTTCTCTCTAACCCAGGCTGTGAGCATCCCTGAGTTTGATGGCCGGGGTCTCAGTGCTGTGAGGAAGTTTGAAAGCAACCAGCTGGCAGCTAACACCCCCAACGAGGACCGCCGCAGCGCCGCCACCTGCCTACAGGTGTGTGTGTGTTGCTAGTTACAATCAAGCAGGAGAATGCCTCACATGCTTCTCTCTCTCTCTCCCCCAGACTAAGGGAATGTTATCCAGGATGTTTGACAGTCTCTGTTCCCCAGACTAAGGGCATGCTGTTCGGGGTATTTGATGGTCATGGTGGCTGGGCGTGTGCCCAGGCGGTCAGTGAGCGTCTGCTGTACTACGTGGCGGTGGCCATGATGTCCCAGAAAGGACTGGAGGAGCTGGAACACTGCATGGAGCAGAGCAGGCCTGTCCCTCCCATCCTACAGTGGTACAAAAACCACGGAGACTACAACTACAGAGAGTCAGCCTCGCTCTACGTAGAACACCTCCGGGTCTTCTGGCAGGAGCTTCTGGACAGCGAGGAGCACGGCGACGGAATGAGGTGGGGCTGTGTGTGTACGTTGTGAGACAATGAGCATGGCATGAGGTGTGGGCCTGACTCCATCTCTCTGATTAGTATTGTTAACCAACTGTTTTTGTCTTCTGGTTCTTATACATCTCTCCAACCCTCTATCCTCCTTGCCTCCCTCCCAGTCCTCCTGATGCTCTGTATTATGCCTTTAAGCGTCTGGACACAGACATCTCTCTGGAGGCCCAGGTCCCACACTCTAGCGACCTGATAAGGAGTACTGCCATACAGGTGTGAGTGTGTGCCATCCACCTCATTCCAGATTAATCAGGAATTTCAGATTTTCTCACCTAAATCAGCCTGGGTCTTTAACTTATTGTGGCAATGGATTGGTGGCAATTCTCCCCTGACTTTCTCTGTTGTGTTTAACACATCCAACTAGGTGGCGTTTGCTGGCTCCACAGCCTGTGTTGCCCACGTGGGCACTGAGGGGATCCATGTGGCGAATGCAGGTAGGGTGGGATATACGCTGAGTGTAAAAAACATTTAAGAACACCTCTTTCCATGACATGGACTGACCAGGTGAAAGCTATGATCCCTTATTGATGTCAGTTAGTGTAGATGAGGGGGAGGAGACAGGTTAAAGAAGGATTTTTAAGCCTAGAGACATGGATTGTGTGTGTGTATCATTGAGGGTGAATGGGCAAGAGTAAAGATTTGTGCTTTTGAACAGGGTATGCTAGTAGGTGCCCGGCGCACCGGTTTGAGGGTGTCGAGATCTGTAACTCTGCTGGGTTTTTCACAATACACACGGGAAACTGTTGAGCAAGAATGGTCCACCACCCAAAGGACATACAGCCAACTTGACAAAACTGTGGGAAGTATTGGAGTCAACATGGGCCAGCATCCCTGTGGAACGCTTTCGACAGCTTATAGAGTAGAGTCCATGCCCCGACGAATTCTGGCTGTTCTGAGGGCAAAAGGGAGTGCAACTCAATATTAGGACTCTGTGATAATGACACTCTTAAAGTACTCCCTGTTCGCAACAAATGGACATTAAAATACTATACTATTATTCTCTTCCTTGAACACAGATGAAAATTAAGTTCTGTTCTATTGTCTGGTGTAAACTTAGGTGACTGCCGTGCAGTGCTGGGGGTGCAGGAGGAGGACGGGTCGTGGAGCGCCTTACCCCTGTCCCAGGACCACAACGCACAAAACGAGGCTGAGCTGGAGAGGCTTCGAGCCCAGCACCCCCCCTCGGAGAGGGACACGGTGGTCACTGACAACAGGCTGCTGGGGGTCAGAACACACCACCACTATCACATAATAGTTGTTCGATCAAATACTGTATATTTATTTGTATATCATAAGAAAGACCAGGCTGAGCTGGAGAGAGAAACGGTGGTCACTGGTGACAGTCATACAGTATAATTACCTCTGCATGTATTCTGTGTGACTAATTCTCCATTTCATGATCTTTAGATCCTGATGCCTCTGCGTTCGTTTGGAGACGTAAGGTTCAAGTGGAGCCTTGAGCTGCAGCAGAGTGTTCTAGAAAGCCTGGAGTCTGGAATAGAACTGGACTTCCTTAACCTCTACCAGTACACTCCGCCCAACTACCTGAGCCCGCCCTACCTGGACGTGGCGCCGCAGCTGACCTATCACAGCCTCCGACCGCAGGACCGCTTCCTGATCCTGGGCTCTGACGGGCTGTGGGATGAGATGAGCTCTGAGGAGGCGGTTCGGCTGGTGGGCGAACACCTGAGTGGGATTCATCTACAGGTAAGGATGAGAGTGTGTGTGAGGGCTGTAGGGAGGAACTTCTTACAGGTGTTTTTTGTCCAGGTGCATATATCCAATTATCAGTTCTAATATAGTAAACTGTCATCCCTCTAGGCTCCAGTCTCCCCCACTGAGAGACAGTTGAACCTGGGCCAGATGCAAGAGCTGCTGTGGAAACGCCGTGCCCTTGCCATGCCCACCCTGGACCCCAATGCTACCACACACCTCATCAGACATGCCCTGGGCACTGGGCAGTATGGAGAACTCTGCCAGGAGAAACTGGCATCTATGTTGGCTCTGCCTGAGGACCTGGCACGCATGTACAGAGACGATATCACAGCTACTGTGGTTTATCTGAACTCTGACCTGGTCAGACAACACAGGTAATGCAGATGGGGACACACAAACATAATATTTTTACAGTAAAGATGGTCTACTTCAACTCAGGCTTGGTCACATAACACACACACATTTCTTGACAGTTGTTTAATTTACCCTACGGTGAAAACATTTGCTGCGTACTTAGGCCTAATGCTCAAATACTGCTCGCAGAGAACTGAGTGGCATTGTATTAGTGTTTTTCAGATGGTTAAATAAACTCAGAAAAAAAACGTCTTCACTGTCAACTGCGTTTATTTTCAGTAAAGTTAACGTAAATATTTGTATGAACATAACAAGATTCAGCAACTGAGACAAACTGAACAAGTGACTAACAGAAATGGAATAATGTGTCACTGAACAAAAGTAACAGTCAGTATCTGGTGTGGCCACCAGCTGCATTAAGTACTGCAGTGCATCTCCTCATGGACTGCACCAGATTTGCCAGTTCTTGCTGTGAGATGTTACCCCGCTCTTCCACCAAGGCACCTGCAAGTTCCTGGACATTTCTGGGGGGGAATGTCCCTAGCTCTCACCCGCCGATTCAACAGGTCCCAGACGTGCTGGGATTTAGAGCCGGGCTCTTCGCTGGCCATGGCAGAAGACTGACATTCCTTTCTTGCAGGAAATCACGCACAGAATGCGCAGTATGGCTGGTGACATTGTCATGCTGGAGGGTCATGTCAGAATGAGCCTGCAGGAAGGGTACCACAAGAGGGAGGAGGATGTCTTTCCTGTAACGCACAGCTTTGAGATTGCATGCAATGACAAGCTCTGTCCGATGATGCTGTTACACACCGCCCCAGACCATGACGGACCCTCCACCTCCAAATCGATCTCGTTCCAGAGTACAGGCCTCGGTGTAACGCTCATTCCTTCGACAATAAAAGCAAATCCGACCATCACCCCTGGTGAGACAAAACAGCGACTTGTCAGAGCACTATTTGCCAGTCCTGTCTGGTCCAGCGATGGTGGTTTTATACCCATAGACGACGTTATTTCTGGTAATGTAAGGCAGGTCCTCACCAGACAACAGGCCTACAAGCCCTCAGTCCAGCCGCTCTCAGCCTATTGCGGACAGTCTGAGCCCTGTGCGTTCCTGGTGTAACTCGGGCAGTTGTTGTTGCCAGCCTGTACGTGTCCCGCAGGTGTGATGTTCGGATGTCCCGATCCTGTGCAGGTGTTACACATGGTCTGCCACTGCGAGGACGGTCAGCTGTCCATCCTGTCTCCCAGTAGCGCTGTCTTAGGCGTCTCACAGTACGGACATTGCAATTTATTGCCCTGGCCACATCTGCAGTCCTCATGCCTCCTTGCAGTATGCCTAAGGCACGTTCACACAGATGAGCAGGGACCCTGGGCATCTTTCTTTTGGTGATTTTCAGAGTCAGTAGAATAGCCTCTTTAGTGTCCTAAGTTTTCATAACTGTGACCCTAATTGCCTACCATCTGTTAGTGTCTTAACAACCATTCCACAAGTGCATGTTCATTGAACAAGCATGGGAAACAGTGTTTAAACCCTTTACAATGATCCGTGAAGTAATTTGGATTTTTACGAATTATCTTTGAAAGACGTGGTCCTGAAAAAGGGATGTTTCTTTTTTTGCTGAATATACATGAAGTTCTTTTTAGCTTGAAACTCCTACATTTAGGTGAATAACCATGTTTTACTACACTGCTCAAAAAAATAAAGGGAACACTTAAACACAATGTAACTCCAAGTCAATCACACTTCTGTGAAATCAAACTGTCCACTTAGGAAGCAACACTGATTGACAATAAATGTCACATGCTGTTGTGCAAATGGAATAGACAAAAGGTGGAAATGATAGGCAATTAGCAAGACACCCCCAATAAAGGAGTGGTTCTGCAGGTGGTGACCACAGACCACTTCTCAGTTCCTATGCTTCCTGGCTGATGTTTTGGTCACTTTTGAATGCTGGCGGTGCTCTCACTCTAGTGGTAGCATGAGACGGAGTCTACAACCCACAAGTGGCTCAGGTAGTGCAGCTCATCCAGGATGGCACATCAATGCGAGCTGTGGCAAGAAGGTTTGCTGTGTCTATCAGCGTAGTGTCCAGTCATCATAGTCCCAAAGCACAATCGGAGCTAAGTGTTTCACAAGACTTGACTGGGTACCACATCATACTTGACCATAGTTTAAATAAATCATATTTTCTTATGAACTCTCTGGTGTACTTCCTCCCTTTATACTGAGTCTGATAAAATCTTAAATATATTTTCAGAACTATATTTTGTATGACTTTGTTATCCGGTGTTAGTTTGGTAACCTGCTATGTATCATATTTTGACTATTTGCTGACAATCTACAGTCCACAAACTGAAGGTTTCATTGTTGTTGGTGTATGCAAATTGTACTCGTAATGCCGAGTTAAGAGTAGTCCGATCAGGGGATGAAGTGAAATTGCTCATTGTTTGCTGTAAATGTTTGTTTTTTTCAAATCACAATTTGAACTTTAAATCACTTCCTGAATGAAAATGTGTTAAAATGTTAACCAAAACCCTTCAACTCTGTTAGTTGTTTGCCTGCCTCTGTTAGTTTTGAGTTTTCTCCATCTACTGTAATGTGTCTGCAAGTTACTCATCCTCTGCTCTCTCAAATCCTGTTTTCCTCTTAGGATTTTTAAAATGTATTATGCTCGCCTCTCCCACAGGGATTCTTTAGTGCAATTAACACTGGAGCAGAGGCTGAACGAAGTGTACTTTTTAGTCAGTCACATGTCTGTCAGTATTTTAGGTCACAATACAATGTACCATCTTCTGTTTCAATAAAGGACATTTTGGTTAAATTAATGCGATTCCCTTCAAAATGGGAAAATAAGGCCTTGTTTTCAGTTGTTCTCATTTGAACTTCAAACATTTCAATCTTGCTGTGCCACCACCACTACTTTATCTTGGGTACTTATTAATTTTGTACATGAAACAAGTTTAAAATAGTATTTTTTCTGTTCTCTATTGACATAATGAAGATCTTCAAATTTGGAGAAATGTATAAACTGGAAGTGCTTTGTCAAGATCTGATAAAATTGGGTAGGGTGTGCCAGATAAAGCCAATTTGGGGAGGCAAGTAGCCTACTGGTTAGAGCGTTGGGCCAGTAACCGAAATGTTGCTGGATCGAATCCCCGAGCTGACAAGGTTAAAAACTGTCGTTCTGTCCCAGAACAAGGCGGTTAACCCACTGTTCCCCGGTAGGCCGCCATTGTAAATAAATAAATGTGAATTTGTTCTTCGCTGACTTGCCTAGTTAAATGATAAATTACTTTTAAATTACCTTTTAAGTTTACTCTTAAAATCCATGTAAGTCATATACAATAGTCTGTCAGTGTAACTATCTTTATGACTCAACTCCAATTATGAACATTCTGAGGAAGCAGCTGGGCAATTAAACTGTAGTACTCCCCTAACTCCAGGTAATTAATATTTTGTTCCTCTTGAATGTTGTGAATGAAATAAAGGAATTAGAGTCCTACAGTTACCCAGCTGCTATACCTCAGTGTATTTATGAAGGAGTTGAGTCGTAATAATGAACTAATAAACAAGAGCACAGAAAACGACAGGGTTGTTTGGGGATGGTTATAAGGAAGTCTGTTAGTTTCACTTCTACATTCGACTAAGTGCCTTCAGAAAGTATCCATACCCCTTGACTTATTCCACATTTTGTGTTATAGCCTGAATCTAAAATTGATTACTTTTTTTTTTTTGCTCACCCATCTACACACAATACCTCATAACAAACTGAAACATGTTTTTAGAAATGTTAGCAAATGTACTAAATACTGAAATATCTAATTTACAAAAGTATTCACGCCCCTGAGTCAATACATATTAGAATCACATTTGGCAGCGTTTACAGCTGTGAGTCTTTCTGGGTACGTCTAAAAGCTTTGCACACCTGAATTGTACAATACTTGCATTTTTTAAATTATTCTTCAAGCTGTCAATTTGGTTGTTGATCGTTGCTAAGCCTTTTTCAAGTCTTGCCATCAATTGTTCAAGATAATTTAAGTCAACTGTAATTCGGGCCACTCAGGAACATTCAATGTTTTCTTGGTAAGCAACTCCAGTGTATATTTGGTCTTGTGTTTTAGGTTATTGTCCTGCTGAAAGGTGAATTTGTCTCTCAGTGTCTGTTGGAAAGCAGACTGAACCAGGTTTTCCTCTAGGATTTTGCCTATGCATAGCTCTATTCTGTTTATTTTTTGCCAAAATTACTCCCTAGTCCTTGCCGGTGACAAGCATAGCCATAACGTGATGCAGCCACCACCATGTTTTAAAATATGAAGAGTGGTACTCAGTGATGTGTTGTTTGCCCCAAACATAACACTGTATTCAGGACATAAAGTACATTTCTTAGCCACATTTTTTTGCAGTTTTACTTCACTGCTTTATTACAAATAGGATGTGTGTTTTGGAATATTTTGATTAAGTAGAGGCCTCCTTCTTTTCACTATGTCATTTAGGTAGGTATTGTGGAGCAACTACAATGTTGTTGATCTATCTTCCCATTTTCTCCTATCACAGCCGTTAAACTCTGCGACTGTTTCCTTCGTCTCCGGGCATTTTAGTTAGAAAGGACGCCTGTGTCTTTGTAGTGACTGGGTGTATTGATACACCATCCAAGGTGTAATTAATAACTTCACCATGCTCAAACATAGCAATGGTCATTATTGCCAAACAGTTCTATTTTTGTTTCATCAGACCAGAGGATATTTCTCCAAAAAGAACGATCTTTGTCCCCATGTGCAGTTGTAAACCGTAGTCTGGCTTTTTATGGCGGTTTTGGAGTAGTGGCTTCTTCCTTGCTGAGCGGCCTTTCAAGTTATGTCGCTATAGGACTCGTTTTACTGTGGATATAGATACTTTTGTACCTGTTTCCTCCATCTTCACAAGGTCCTTTGCTGTTGTTCTGTGATTGATTTGCACTTTTCGCACCAAAGTACGTTCATCTCTACGAGACAAATCGCATCTCCTTCCTGAGAGGTATGACGGCTGCGTGGTCCCATGGTATTTATACTTGCGTACTATTGTTTGTACAGATGAACGTGGTACCTTAAGGCGTTTAGAAATTGCTTTCAAGGATGAACCAGACTTGTGGAGGTCTACCATTTTTGGCTGGTTTCTTTTGATTTTCCCATGATGTCAAGCAAAGAGGCACTGAGTTTGAAGGTAGGTCTTGAAACACATCCACAGGTACACCTCCAATTGACTCAAATGATGTCAATTAGCCTATCAGAAGCTTCTAAAGCCATGACATTATTTTCTGGAATTTTCCATGCTGTTTAAAGGCACAGTCAACTTAGTGTATGTAAACTTCTCACCCACTGGAATTGTGATTAAGTGAAATAATCTGTAAACAATTGTTGGAAAACTACTTGTGTCATGCACAAAGTAGATGTCCTAACTGACTTGCCAATAGTATAAAATAGTTAACAAGAAATTTGTGGAGTGGTTGAAAACAAGTTTTAATCTCCAACCTAAGTGTATGTAAACTTCAAACTTCAACTGTAAGTAGAGCGCCATAGCCAAAGAGAGAGAGAGAGAGAACTTTCTTCGATGCATTGTAATTGAGATTGTCAACTGTAGAATTACATTTACAAGAACAGCCATGCCCATTCAAGTCAACATTCCAGGACAGTTGGACCAGCAGCCATCAACTAAACTGACATTACATAAACTGACATTAGATTGCCACACCAGCTCTGTCAGGAGGAATGGGCCAAAATTCACCCAACTTATTGTGGGAAGCTTGTGGAAGGCTACCTGAAACATTTGACCCAAGTTAAGCAATTTAAAGGCAATGCTACCAAATACTAATTGAGTGTATGTAAACTTCTGACCCACTGGGAATGTGATGAAAGATATAAAAGCTGAAATAAATAATTCTCTCTACTATTATTCTGACATTTCACATTCTTAAAATAAAGTGGTGATCCTAACTGACCTAAAACAGGGAAATTTTACTAGGATTAAATGTCAGGAATTGTGAAACACTGCGTTTAAATGTATTTGCCTAAGGTGTATGTAAACTTCAGACTTCAACTGTATGTCCTCTGCTGGCCATACCTGGTATCTGAGATGTGAGTTCACAGATCCAGGAAGTGAAATGTTATAGGTCCGTGAAAGCCACTCCTACTCTGCAAACAAGAAACAAAACGTATCTCTGAAGCTCAGTCTTTTTATGTGTTTCAAAATGGCAGAAGCCATGGACACGATCAGTTGTTCGATCTGTTTGGAGATACTAAAAGATCCAGTGACTATTCCCTGTGGACACAGCTACTGTATTGGCTGTATTAAAGGCTACTGGGATCAGGAAGATCAGAAGCTTGTCTGCAGCTGCCCTCAGTGCAGACAGACCTTCAACCCAAGGCCTTATCTGAACAGAAACACAGTTATGGCTGAAATGGTGAAAACACTGACAGAAAAAAATACGAAAAAGAAGACAAAACTCCAAGCTGCTCCTCCTGCTCACTGTTATGCTGGACCTGGAGATGTTGAGTGTGACGTCTGCACTGGGAGAAAATTAAAAGCTGTCAAGAGCTGTCTGGTGTGTCTGGCCTCTTACTGTGAGACACACCTCCAGCCTCACTATGAATCTCCTGCCTTTAAGAAGCACAAACTGGTCAAAGCCTCCCCACAACTACAGGAGAAGATCTGCTCTCATCATGACAAACTACTGGAGGTTTACTGCCGGACAGATCAGCAATGTATCTGTTATCTGTGTATGTTGGATAAACATAAAGGCCATGATACAGTCTCTGCTGCAGCCGAAATAGCTGAAAAACAAGTAAGAACCTTAATATGCTTGCTTAAATATTAAGAATTACAAAATAAAACAACGAATGGTCCCTATGTACCATATTTGCATCTGAACAAGGACGAATTTCATGTATGAACTTGCAAAACAGGAAAACATACACAGAACACTACATAACCCTTTTCCTTCATAAGACATGCCATAAAGTCTGACTATCATTCATTAGAACAGAAAAAGAATGAATAAAATGACATTTGTTTCTCTACAGAGGCAGTTGGGGGAGAAATTTAAGCAGAGAATCAAGGAGAGAGAGAAGGAGATGCTGGAGGTGAGACAGGCAGTGAAGTCATTCAAGGTGAGTTTTGACCATTTGTGACCAACCGCCTCGATTCGGTCTTATGTAGCAAAACATTTTTGTACCAACATTTGAAATTGTGTTCTTTACATTGGATAAAAGTAGAGACACAGAGCTAGAAAATGGTATATCATACACTGCAGTTAACAAACAATAGGAAAGTAATTCTGCTTTGAAAGTTGATTAACTTGTAACCCCACTTTTGAGAAAATGTGCTTTGAATGTTTTGGTACACCTACATGAGAGCTCTTCTTTGTCTACACCCATTCAGCATCGTTCACACCCTCTTAAGCATTAGCCCCACCCATCTCTTTAAGGATTCACATGTGAATCCATGTGGTAAACACACGCTAAAATCTAAGTTTATTTGTCACATAGGATGCGTAGGATACAGGTGTAAACAGTACAGTGAAGTGGTTAGTTGCATAGTAGCAATATCAAGTATCCAGATAAAATATTTTATCATTAGTACATGATGCTTACCTGACACACTTGTCTAAATTTATTGGTCATGTGAAGGAAATGCTATAACCCCCCCCACGGCCACATCTACTAAGTGGATGGGTCACTATTGTCTAGAAATGTACACATATTCATGAAATATAGTGGTTGGCCGTATTCACCCCCAGACACACCTGGCTAATTTGATGGGTCATGTAATAATCAGGGTCTTTTGTTTAGACATGTAGTTAGCTAGCTAGCTAAACAATGAACTAGAATAATCCCAATTTATACTACTAGCAATACAAACATTGTCATAGATGTAGTATGAATCTACAGGTAGCTAAAGCTAACAAACTAGGTTCAGTGTTAGCTAGCTAACATTAGGCTATAACTAGCAATGCAAATGGGTTTTCTGATTCAAATAATATTACCTCACAGATCATACACGTAACGTTAGCAACGTTTGCTACCTAACTAACAGTACACTTTAACTTGCAATAAAAATGGCTTTCTGACTAAATTAGAAACATATCTGAAAATGTAGCAAGACTCTTACCCATATACATGGATGATCGCTTCACGGCAGTCTGGAACCATTTAACTCCGTTTTGTTTGTAGCTAGCGTTACATCTTGTTTGGACAGCGTTGTGTCAAGTCACTCCGGTTCACACTGACCATGGCCTGTGCAGAAATTAACCCATCACTTTTTCCAACTGATCTGTCGATAGTGCCTGCTAAATTCAGGGCATCAATGTTGTTGAGAAAAGTACTTCTCGATGGCTAATGTTATATGTTTTAAAAACAGCACGGTAGAAAGGACTGTCAACACATATTGAGCAGCTCACGTTATAAACAGATGCGTGCTACATGGCAGACCAATCCAAACTCATCTCCCGGCATTTCCAGCCCATCCATTATCTCAGCCAATCATGGCTAGCGGGAAGGTTCCTGCCTTTTTCTGTGGCAAAACTAATTAGGCTTGTAATTTAACAATTGTATTTGTATTTTTGGATGGAATACAAGTTTGTTATTAAGGCAAATGAAAGTTCACATGTTCCAGTAGGCATTTCTGCCAAAAAACACATTTTGATAAAAAAATAAATGTTTACGTTCGAATGCCGCTCCTGTGAAGTAGTGACGTGCGACATGCTCCTAGTTTCCTGAAACAAGTCACATTTACATGCTTTCACTTAGCAGATAGTCCTTTCTAAGTGACTTACTATTCTTAAACTAAAGTCCAGCAAAACTAGAGCCAGTTAGGAACCCATGGAGGGCCACATTCCCATCCCACTGAGCCTCACTGTGGGGAACAGGCTGTCTGGAGTTCTGGTGAGAGCTGAGTGAATGGGCTGATTAAAATGCCCCCCACCTCTCCTCTCTCTGTGTGTCCTAACAGCGCTCTACACAGGCAGCAGTTCAGAGTAGTGAGAAGATCTTTACTGAACTGATCCGCATCATTGAGGGAAGGGGCACTGAGGTGAAGGAGCTTATCAGAGCCCAGGAGAAGGCTAATGTGAGTCGGGCTGAAGGACTCCTGAAGCAGCTGGAGCAGGAGGTGGCTGAGCTGAAGAGGAGAGAGGCTGAGCTGGAGCAGCTTTCACACACAGAGGATCACATCCATTTCCTCCAGGTGACATCACTGTCCACTCTGTCCATTGCAGCAGGTGTCGCTCCTAAAGGGAAATCTTTAATTAAATTATTTGAATCTATAAATTGTGCCTTCCTGTATTATACTTATGCTAAAATGTTTATTCTGTTCTACTGAGCCATTAACTTTATGTTCGTATTCTTATATTTTCTTATTTCTTAGAACACCCCCGCAGACCCCACAAGGCGGGGGGCATACACAACGAAAAGCATAGCACCAGATAGCATATGAACATGTCATAAGCATTTATTTATTTTATGACAGGAAATTGGCTTTAAAACTGCAAAAAAAAAGTTCTCAGCCTCATGGCAGAATGTGTAGAATAGCAGGAAATTAGTTCTAAAACAGCAGTTTATTGGAGGTGGGAAAACTGCGCTAAGCCTGCAAGTAAGCATTTTGTTGGATGGTGTATACCATGTGTATACTATACATACGACTGAATAAAATAAAACACAAATTAAAGTTTCTCAATAATCATATTTTCCTTTTTTCCTGGTCTTTGAATCTAGAGTTTCCAGTCTCTCTGTGTCCCTCCTGGATCTGAGGCCTTACCCAGCATCACTATCAACCATCAGGTCTCCTTTGAGGATGTTATGAAATCTGTCTCTGAGCTGAGAAACCGACTTGAAGATATCTGCGCTGGGGAGATAATTAAGATGTCTGTACAAAGTAAGGACACATCTTCTTAGACCACATTAAAATATGGGATTCAATCAATTGCTGATGGTTACGTTCCAGATAGGGCATTTGATTTGCACTGCAGTGTGTCCTAAATGGATGGAGTTGACTCTTAATTTAGAATCTGGTAGTGCCATGGGAAGTTAAGCCCTGGAATTTTGCTTAAATTCATTAAAAAAAGTTAGTTTATAACAGTGAACCTTTTTTGTGGGATACACAAGGCAATTCTAGGTCTTGTGGCATATTTTGGTTAAACTATCCCCAATTCAACGGAATTGCAACCCTCTGCATGTACAGTGCACTCTTCCATCACATGTACAGCTGATTCTCAAGATCTTGCACACTAATGAGATGCTGTTAAGGTACGTTTTGATTACAATACTGGGTGGGGTGAATATATTTTATATGACATACATGATTTTTTGTTAACTAGTAAATAGTAGCCTACAGCAAAGTGGGTTTAAATAATTTCTAACTTGATAACAATTTCTGCTAGTTAGTTTTTGCTACCATGTGGGTTTTTGCTTGCTTGAGCCTTTTAAACTGAGGAGTGTTAATTCACCTGTTTCCATACATGTTTCATTTTAAAACATGTATCTTACAAAGGAGTTGTTTAATCTAACTGCTTAACTATTTATCTGTACATCGAATTGTATTTTGTTGTTTTAACAATTTTTTTTCTAATCTTTCCAGGAAAATGCCATGGGCACTATCTGAGGTGTGGAGACATTTCACTGCAACTAATGTAGAATGAAAAGCTGTATACATTTGCAGATACTGTGCCAAATCATATGTGAAGAATGCAACAAAGATGCAGAATCATCTGGCCAAGTGCATAAAGTCCCCTCAGTGCTCACAACAAGCAACCTCTGACAAAAGTCCCTCGAATAGAAGTAGAGGTGAACATTATGAATCAGAAACCTTATCGATAGCAACAACTCATGGTCCTCCTGGAATCAGAAGTTTTTTTTGACTCAATGGAGGAACGTAGTCAGAGAAATGCTGATGAATGTCTTGCTCGAGCTGTGTATGCAACTGATTCACCTCTGATGCTCACAGGCAATGTGTATTGGAAGAGATTTCTGAATGTTCTTCGCCCAGCATAAACCCCTCCAACCAGACATGCTTTAGCTACTCATTTGCTGGATGCAGAGTTCAAGTGATGGTCAAGCAAATCATAGAGAAAGCATACTGTATTGCAATCATCTCTGATGGGTGGTCGAATGTTCGTGGGCAAGGAATAATTAACTACATCATCTCCACCCCTCAACCAGTATTCTAAAAGAGCACAGACACAAGGGACAACAGACACACCGGTCTCTACATTGCAGATGAGCTGAAGGCAGTCATTAATGACCTTGGACCACAGAAGGTATTTGCACTGGTGACAGACAATGCTGCAAACATGAAGGCTGCTTGGTCTAAAGTGGAGGAGTCCTACCCTCACATCTCACCCATTGGCTTTACTGCTCATGCATTGAATCTGCTCCTCAAGGACATCATGGCACTGAAAACAATGGATACACTCTACAAGAGAGCCAATTAAATGGTTAGGTATGTGAAGGTTCATCAAGATATAGCAGCAATCTACCTCACCAAGCAAAGTGAGAAGAATAAGAGCACCACATTGAAGCTGCCCAGCAACACCCGTTGGGGTGGTGTTGTCATCATGTTTGACAGTCTCCTGGAGGGGAAGGAGTCTCTCCAAGAAATGGCCATATCACAGTCTGCCGATATGGACAGCCCCATCAAGAGGATCCTCCTGGATGATGTATTTTGGGAGAGAGTGGTAAGCAGCCTGAAACTCCTGAAACCTGTAGCAGTAGCCATTGCACGGATTGAGGGAGACAATGCCATCCTGTCTGATGTTCAGACTCTGCTTGCAGATGTAAGAGAATAAATCCGTACTGCCCTGCACACTTCACTGTTGCAGAGGAAACTGCAGTTCTGAAATGCATCAAAAAGCGTGAAGACTTCTGCCTGAAGCCCATACACGCCACAGCGTACATCTTGGACCCCAAGTATGCTGGCAAGAGCATCCTGTCTAGTGCAGAGATCAACAAGGCTTATTGTGTCATCACTACCATGTCTCGCCACCTTGGCCTGGATGAGGGCAAGATTTTTGGCAGTCTGGCAAAGTACACTTCCAAGCAAGGGCTTTGGGATGGAGATGCAATATGACAGTCATGCCAACATATCTCATCAGCCACCTGATGGAAGGGACTTTGTGGATCTGAGGCTCTTCCCCCTGTTGCCTCCATCATCCTCCAAATCCCACCAACATCAGCCACCTCAGAGTGCAACTGGTCCTTGTTTGGGAACACACACACCAAAGCACGCAACAGGCTGACCAATACAAGGGTTGAAAATTGGTGGCCATCCGGGCAGATTTGAGGCTTTTTGAGCCTGACAACGAGCCATCCTCAACAAGGTTGGAAAGTGATAGTGAAGATGAGGCCTCAGAGTTTGATGTTCAAGAGGTGGACATTGAGGAGGTCCAGGGAAAAGACATGGAAGCCTGAGAGGAAGACAACCAAAGCTTTAGTTTCTAGACTATCATTTTACTGATGTATGTTGAAAACGTTTTTGGGAGATGCGATGGATCATTGGGGTCATTCAAAATTCCCTTTCTATTGTTGTTCAGTGAAAACATCCCATGTGAAGAGTCATTCAATTAAAGTTGTCAACTCATTTAATTAAAGTTCAATTCGTAACTAAATACTTTTTAAAATTTCTATTGGAAGGATTTAATAATTTGCAATTATGTCTACTTATGATAAGGTAAAATGTTTCTGTTTCTGTTTCCATATGATATAGTAAATATATCTGATGCTAAACATCTACATTTAAATGGTATTAATATTAATTTGCATATATTTCCGTTAATTCCCATATATTCCCGTTAATTCCCACGGAAAGTTTCCACCTCTGAATATTCCTCAATGTGCAACCCTATGCGTGATCAGTCTGGATGGACCAGTCATGTTTGATTCTCTCTGTTTTCATAGTGTCAGGACTTCACATTGTCCCACCTCCTGGGCCCAGGACCAGAGAAGAGTTCTTGAAATGTGAGTTAAACACACACACACAAAACACACACACACAAAAACATACTTTTTTTATTCAACAATACCCACTGACATCTTGAGTTCATCTTCACCACAGCTTTTCTCTCATATATTCACAGATTATTGCCAGCTGACTTTGGATCCCAACACACCAACTCAACGTTTGTACCTGTCTGAAGAGAACACAAAGGTGGCATACAGTCATGAGCGCCAGATCATACGTCCTCACAATCCAGAAAGATTTCAGATGTGGCACCAGGTGCTGTGTAAAGAGGGTCTGTCTGGAGCCTGCTACTGGGAGGTAGAGTGGAGTGGGATCATGGTTACTATAGCGGTCTCATATAAAGGGATCAAGAGGCACGGTGGAACAGAGTGTTGGTTTGGGAACAATGATAAGTCCTGGTGTTTGGTATGTTATTCAGATAGCTGCTCTATCAGGCACAATATGGCACCATTTGAGTCACATTTGGTATTTAATATGGACTTTGATAAGGACTTTACAGAAGAGATTAAAATCCCTGTCGCACCCTCCTCCAGAGTAGGAGTGTACCTGGACCACAGTGCAGGAACTCTGTCCTTCTACAGCGTCTCTGACACAATGACCCTCCTCCACAAAGTCCAGACCACATTTACTGAACCCCTTTATCCTGGTTTCTATTGTAATTGTGATTCATCTGTGAAGATAATTCCTTTGCCTTAACACTACATGTGTCCAATCTTCACATACCAAAACAATCATCATAATTTATTGTAAATCTGATACATTAAAAAAGGACACTAAAGAAATTACAGAAATAAGTGTTGTCATCAAGAATCAAATTTGATAACTCATTTTTATGTAAATGTAAAACTTTAAAAGGAAAATGACAATGAGTAAAATTTTCTGATCTGAAATGCAAAAAGCAACGGTGTTACTTACAGTAACAGCATGATGTATCTCCACTTGAGATGAGATGGTGGAGATCATTTATGCAGATCTAAAGTAAAGTCAACAATGCACGGAATTAAATTATGTATTGTGTTGTTGAATTTTGTAGAGTATTAACGGTTTGAAATGTTATGACTTTTTGGTAAACTCCCTTGTAACCTTTGAGGGCTGGTTAGTGGACAGAAAGATTAGTGGACAGAAAGGGTAGTAGAAAAGGTAGTCATCTTTAGAGAAGAACAAATTGCTTTATCAAACCAGGAGAGGACAGCAGGGAGGCAGAAAGCTGATCCTTTCCTCCAATGTGCTTTGAGAGGAATTTAGAAAACCAGGATAGAGGAAGCAAGGGTATGACAGCGAGTAACACTTTCAGACACATCTATTGCGTCTAATCTCTTTATTTTTCAAGCAGCAAACAAACTTGATTTTATGAGGCAAATCATGCTGGATTTGTTTTGCTGGATCTCTCTCTCTTTCTGAAAGCTGCCTATTCCTGTCTCTCGCTCAGTGCTCTCCAGCTTTTTAATTATTTTAACTAAACCCCCACCAGTGCTTAGGCTTTGATTGCAAAGCTTTATATTTGACTAAATTAAAAAAAGTGGGGGAAACACTGTCTAGGCAAGAGTGTATTTTAAGTAGAAACACGCAGAATAGCGTGTGTGTAAAGCTCTCATTGAGAGCTGCACAGCAAATAAAAAATCCTCAATCTTGTCCGTTTTTCCTTCTGGTTCCAAACCGTTGCTGATTTTCAGTTTAATGTTCTGATGCTGTAGTTCTTCACCAGGAGAGCAGGAGAGCAACACAGCAGACTCATCTCAACATTACACCACTTTTGACATCAGAACAACTTTTTTGATTGAACTATCCCTATTAGTGTTTTCTATTTTTACTAATGATCTACCACTAGCCTTAAACCAGGCCTGTGTATGCTGAAGATTCAACCTCATACACGTCAGCGGCCACAGCTAGTGAAATCACTGCAACTCTCTAAACAAAGAGTTGCAGTCAGTTTCAAAATGGGTGGCTAGTAATGAACTTGTCCAGAATATATTGAAGACTAAGAGCATAGTATTTGGTACAAATCACTCCATAAATGTTAAACCTCAGCTGAATCTGGTAATGAATGATGGCTGTTGAGCAAGTTGAGCAGACTTAACATGTTGGACTGTAAATTGTCATAGTCAAGGCATATTGATTCAATTGTTGTAAAGATGGTGAGAGGTCTGTCTGTGATAAAGAGATGCTCAGCGTTCTTACCACCACACTCGACCAAACAAGTCCTGTAGGCTCCCGTTTTATTTTTTACTTCTACCCCGAATATATGGTCAGGTCTTGCAATGAAAAACCTTGGAAAGCTGCAGCTGGTCCAGAACAGAGCTGTGTGTCTTGCCCTTCACTGTAATCAGAGGGCTAATGTCAACAATATGACTTTCAAACTCTCTTGGCTCAAAGTATAGAAGAGAATTTTACTAAATTAAAACACTTCTCATTTTTTTTTAAATATTAATGTGTTAAAAGTTCCAAACGGTCTATTCATTCAGCTAACATACAGCTCTGACAGACATACATTTGAAGTCGTAAGTTTACATACGCCTTAGCCAAATACATTTAAACTCAGTTTTTCACAATTCCTGACATTTAATTCCAGTAAGAATTCCCTGTCTTAGGTCAGTTAGGATCACCACTTTATTTTAAGAATGTGAAATGTCAGAATAATTGTAGAGAGAATGATTTATTTCAGATTTTATTTCTTTCATCACATTCCAAGTGGGTCAGAAGTTTACATACACTCAATTAGTATTTGGTAGAATTGCCTTTAAATTGTTTAACTTGGGTCAAACATTTTGGGTAGCCTTCCACAAGCTTCCCACAATAAGTTGGGTGAATTTTGGCCCATTCCTCCTGACAGAGCTGATGAGTCTGACAGAGTTAGGGGTGTAGGCCTTCTTGCTCGCACACGCTTTTTCAGTTCTGCCCACACATTTTCTATAGGATTGAGGTCAGGGCTTTGTGATTGCCACTCCAATACCTTGACTTTGTTGTCCTTAAGCCATTTTGCCACAACTTTGGAAGTATGCTTGGGGTCATTGTCCATTTGGAAGACCCATTTTTGACCAAGCTTTAATTTCCTGACTGATGTCTATAGATGTTGCTTCAATATATCCACATAATTTTCCTGCCTCATGATGCTATCTATTTTGTGAAGTCCACCAGTCCCTCCTGCATCAAAGCACCTCCACAACATGATGCTGCCACCCCCGTGCTTCACGGTTGGGATGGTGTTCTTCGGCTTCAAGCCTCCCCCTTTTTCCTAAACACAGCGATGGTCATTATGGCCAAACAGTTCTATTTTTGTTTCATCAGACCAGAGGACATTTCTCCAGAAAGTACGATCTTTGTCCCCATGTGCAGTTGCAAACCGTAGTCTGGCTTTTTTATGGCGGTTTTGGAGCAGTGGCTTCTTCCTTGCTGAGCAGCCTTTCAGGTTATGTCGATATAGGACTCGTTTTACTGTGGATATAGATACTTTTGTACCTGTTTCCTCCAGCATCTCCACAAGGTCCTTTGCTGTTGTTCTGGGATTGATTTGCACTTTTCGCACCAAAGTACGTTTATCTCTAGGAGACAGAACGCGTCGCCTTCCTGAGCGGTATGACGGCTGCATGGTCCCATGGTGTTTATACTTGCGTACTATTGTTTGTACAGATGAATGTGGTACCTTCAGGCGTTTGGAATTTGCTCCCAAGGATGAACCAGACTTGCAGAGGTCTACAAAAAAAGGTCTTGGCTAATTTCTTTTGATTTTCCCATGATGTCAAGCAAAGAGGCACTGAGTTTGAAGGTAGGTCTTGAAATACATCCACAGTTACACCTCCAATTGACTCAAATGATGTCAATTAGCCTATCATAAGCTTCTAAAGCCATGACATAATTTTCTGGAATTTTCCAAGCTGTTTAAAGGTACAGTCAACTTAGTGTATGTAAACTTCTGACCCACTGGAATTGTGATACAATGAATTATAAGTGAAATAATCTGTCTGTAAACAAATGTTGTAAAAATTACTTGTGTCATGCACAAAGTAGATGTCCTTCCCGACTTGCCAAAACTATAGTTTGTTAACAAGAAATGTGTGGAGTGGTTGAAAAACAAGTTAATGACTCCAACATAAGTGTATGTAATCTTCCGACTTCAACTGTACTTATCCCTCCAGGCATGTTACCAGGGGTCTATTCACAGTCCCAAAATTCAAATGAAGTTAAAGCAACGCACAGGATTTATAGAGCCATGATCAAATGGAGCTCCCTGCCATCTCAAATCATTAAAGCAAACAGCTAAATTAACTTTTTAAAACAGCCCCTGACAACACAACGCCTCTCCACTTACTGACCAAAATAACTTGTAAACCTAAGCATATGTACTGCTGTATGATTGTGGTATAGGGAAAATAAAATGTAAATTGTTGAGGTGGAAGCCATTACGTTTTGAGTGCGAACCCTTTACAACTTTTTGCTTGTCTGGAAACCATTAACTTGACACTTTAGCGGGAGGAAACTACACGATTCAAGGTTGCTGAGCTCACGTTAGGGGATCATAGCGGGAGTGATACTTCGATGCAACTCCATATGCAAGAGATTACATGTTACCCCAGCATACCCATGTCAGGCAGGAACTGTAGCTATATTCACGCCAGGGGAATTTAGTGAAACAAAGTAGCTATATTCACGTCAGGGGAATTTAGCAAAACATTGTAGCTAATGTCAAGCGGAAGAACAAAGGACACGGATGATTCCTGAAGTTGTGAGATTCTCTCCGGTGTTTGCAGAACAACTGGTGCTGTGAAATTAGAATATCAGGATATCAAGACCTGCTTATCCTGCTGAAAAAAACAGCATAGACCAGCCTTTGTTGTGTTTTTGCTGGTGACCAGCCTTCGTTGTGTTTTTGCTGGTGACCAGCCTTCGTTGTGTTTTTGCTGGTGACCAGCCTTCGTTGTGTTTTTACTGGTGACCAGCCTTCGCTTTGTTTTTGCTGGTGATCAGCCTTCGCTTTGTTTTTGCTGGTGACCAGCCTTCGTTGTGTTTTTACTGGTGACCAGCCTTCGCTTTGTTTTTGCTGGGTACCGGCCTTCGTTGTGTTTTTGCTGGTGACCAGCCTTCGCTTTGTTTTTGCTGGGTACCAGCCTTTATTGTTTTTTTGCTGGTGACCAGCCTTCGCTTTGTTTTTGCTGGGTACCAGCCTTTATTGTTTTTTTGCTGGTGACCAGCCTTCGCTTTGTTTTTGCTGGATACCAGCCTTTATTGTGTTTTTGCTGGTGACCAGCCTTCGTTGTGTTTTTGCTGGTGACCAGCCTTCGCTGTGTTTTGAACACTGGTCACCAGCAAATGCTGGTCGCCCACAAAACCAGCACCAATTCACATTTTCTGGCTTGCATACTGATGTCTAATGCCTTTTGGAATCCAGCCGCTGAGTGAGGATATCCAACAATTTGAACTTTTATTGACCCACAATCTGCATTCAGAATAACTGCCAGGGTTAGAAAAATGTGTAAATGAGACTACCAAACCATGGTAGTCGATAATGGTTGCAATAAGTCCAACTAACACACACTGTTTGTCTATTGTTGTGACTTAGATGAAGATATGCAGAAATCCAGGTAATTCCAAAGGGTTCACATACTTTTTCTTGACACTGTACATGTATTCATTTCCTTGTGCTGTACTTGTCTATTAATGTTATGTATTATCACAAATAGAACAATGAGCCAGATGTTTCACCAGATGTATAAATTTGAAGAATCCGGTTGGCATTTCCACTCATCACAAATATGGTGATGAGAGGAAGCCCAGTGGCTGACAGTGGGAGAAGGTGGAGCGAGATGGATTTTGTAGACATTCTGCACATTTTGTCATCCATGAAACATTTGATCTCAATACCGCTTTCTGTTCCCAAAACTAAAAGAGTGGACTAAGTTTGGTTGACTTTACCTTTTGCCAAAGTTTCTAAAAGGTGCATTGTTTAGGAGTGCAAGGGCGAATTCAGTTATTGCACACTTGCACTTCAGAGAGTAGGTGTTCCTTATTAACGGAAATATGCAAGTACATGTTAGAACGTGCCAATAGGATCTCGCTAGGGCGTGCTTGGCTCTGCCCATCTCCTTGCTTATTCTGCTCACTATGATTAATTTGCTCCCATTGGAAATGACAGACAAGAACAATCTTTAGTATTATGTCCTGTTTTATGTTTTGTGTGGACACCAGGAAGAGTAGCTGCCTCTTTAGCAGTAGCTAATGGGATCCTAATCAAATACAAAAAAAATCCTTCTTGGAGCCTAGCAAGTCAACAAAACCAATGTCTCAAGGATGGAATGTCAATCTCTGCTGGCAAATAATAGCCTATTTTTCTTTCCTCTCGTCCTTTCTTTCTCCCCTCAATTGCTCCTGTATTCCTGTTCTTCTGTGAATCCCTCTCATTTCCTTGTTTCTAATTAAATCATTTGGAAGGAGTCTTCCTGGTACACGACACCAAGTCAAAGACTTCTGACCAGGTTAACCCTAGTTTGAGTAAGGGCCACCCTCTTATTAGAGAATGATTGTGATTGGCCATT
Source organism: Salvelinus namaycush (assembly GCF_016432855.1). Classification (NCBI taxonomy): domain Eukaryota; kingdom Metazoa; phylum Chordata; class Actinopteri; order Salmoniformes; family Salmonidae; genus Salvelinus; species Salvelinus namaycush. The sequence goes on from NC_052315.1 coordinate 34,080,864, forward strand.
GAGAGCAAATGGCAGACACACAGAGGGGACTACTTGAGTAATGAGATCACACAGAGCAAGACACATGCACAAACACAGACAGCCATATGCTCAAAGGACCAACATCAGTGAGTGGATTTGGGAGGAGGAGTGGTTCTGGTGATAAAGTGAAGGAGGATTTATTTATTTTGACGCACACAGATGGTCCGATGCCAGATCCCATAGTACACCACAAGTGTGTGTGTGTGTGTGTGTGTGTGTTTACCTTCTAGGCTTTTAATCTATTTTCTTTGCAGTAAGTTGAAAATCTTCCATTCGGAGCTTTTGTTCTGTCCAGAGCAGAGATTAATGTACAGCTGTGCAGAGTTGGTACCCAGTCTCCTCAAATAAATTATGTGGTGGTGTACAATCTGTGTGTGTGGTAAGTAAATACAAAAATTGAAATCTCTCACTCCCCAATTATCAGACTCTTCTGTTTCTCTCTATCCGCCTCTCATATGCACATACGTACACACACCTGCACACACACATTTTTTCTCTCCTCCAAACACAAGGAGAAGAGGAACTCAACATCAAAATGTATTTTAAGTCCTGCTAGATTTGACTGACAAACAATATGCAGAACAACATGCTGCTACTTGATTGTTCCTCTACTGTGACTGTGCCATCATGAAAGGATGAGCAGAAGGACATCCATTTGCCAAGAGATTCATTCTGTTAGGTTCTATTATTAGAGTAAGATCTCGACGGACACTGTGAAAGCCTAAACCAAGTTTATTCTTCCCAGAGGGCCAGTACAGCTGCATTAGACAAAGACATGGTTTCACCCGTGGTAGTATACATACCCCACTTTGGGTGGAATCTCCTCCTTATAGCTAAACATTGCATATTTTTTGCTAGGCAGGGAGCTGAGTGATATGGGCCTTAAATGGTTCCTCCCCTTATCAGTATTGCCACATGTGATCATTTTCTCTGCACTCAGCCCCTCCCAAGCTTCATTATGGCACCGCTCATGTCTCTTTTATAACTAATGATTAATAACAGTTAAAGCTCAGAAACCAAAACTATCAATTCAATCAAAGCCACACTGTGGTGTTTACTACAGCCACACTACTACAGTAGGCTACAGTGTGAGATTGTTCTGTGTTCTGAGAGGAGGAAAGAGATGAATTAAGGAAGTCAGAGAGAGAGTTAAGAAATAAAATGTGCGTTTTGTGCCATGTCACTCACTATAAGGTTGTGCCGAGCAGATTAGAAACGAAAATGAAATCCTAAAAACCATCAAGCTAGCATTCTAAGACGAGAAAAATACACACACATTTTTGTGTGTATGTCAGGTTTGTTTGTGTTTAGTGTATGCTTATGTCTGAAGGACAGAGATATAAAGTAGAATACAAAATAAGGGCAGGAACTCGGTGTGGCTGTTGCTCTGATTTTTTGGAATTCTTAGGTGGCACAGAGCTACTGCTGAGATCTGTGTGTGTGTGTGTGTGTGTGTGTGTGTGTGTGTGTGTGTGTGTGTGTGTGTGTGTGTGTGTGTGTGTGTGTGTGTGTGTGTGTGTGTGTGTGTGTGCGTGCATATGAACATTTCATCTTCATCTTCAACAGTCTGAGTGTGGGTCACAGTCAGGGTCAGGGATTACCTCCTGGGGGTTAAGACAGATGGGAATAAACCACCACTGTAATTAACAGGCTGTGTCATACTATGATAATGAACCATGACTGTAAGCCCATGTGATCCAGCTGGTTTTTTTCTACATGAGCTACAACGCAGAGAGGTTTTACTCTGCTTACACCATGACTAACTGTCACTCTGATTCCCAGAAAATACTTTGACCTTCCTGTTGGAACAGTCATTAGGATGGCACTGACCAGTGATTGACATGAAGTAGCAGCTAACCCTGATCCACAACCAACACATATAAATCTAACATGTTCCTTGCTTGTACTTCTCCTTAACAGTGTTTAAGTTATTTTCTCCAATAAAGTCAGCTACAGTGGAAGGAAAACTGACTAGCATAAGTACTTCAGTGGATGTGCCCACCATGATATGATGGTGACTTTTCATTCGAGGTGCCCACCCGACATTGTTTATTTACTACCAAATGTTCAAAAACAGTCCTTTACCACAGTAATTCAGTATAAACTGCCTATTTCTGACCATATGTGACAGACCTTAAAGAGCGGAAACAAAGTTCCATTCTTATTTCCTGTCTGTGTCACGGCCGTTTAAAGGAGTGGACCAAGGTGCAGCGCGATTGGAATACATCTTTTAATTCCACGAAGACCACTTAACAAACTAACAAACGTGACGCCAACGTAGTGCTCAGAGGCAACTAAACATGGACAACTACCCACCAAACCAACATGGAAAATGGCAACCTAAATAGGCTCCCCAATCAGAGACAACGATAAACAGCTGTCTCTGATTGTGAACCTACTCAGGCCGCCATAAACCTACAACCCCTAGACAATACAAAATCCCCATAGATAACAAAAACCCCTAGACAATACAAAAACTAAACAAACCACCCCTTGTCACACCCTGACCTAACCAAATAATAAAGAAAGCAAATATAACTAAAGTCAGGGCGTGACAGTCTGTACAATGACAGATTGAGGGAGAAGAGATGGAGGAGCAGTACCTCATTATAAACACAGAACAACAGGCTCTAAGCCTTCCGATAAATCCCTGTTGAAAACTATTGTGAAATACAGTATGTGGAATCAGTAACTTTAGGATTAGAAATAAATCGGTCTCCCCCACGCCAGCATACTCACCCTATCCAATCCTATCCTTGCACCCAGCTCTTTAGGGTTTGGTACATTGGTTGACAACTTGATCTTTTTCCTATTTTTATTTTTCTGTCTCTTAATTTTATTGTTCTTGATCATCTTCTTGTTCTTCTTCTTTATCAATAGAAAATGAATAAAAAAATTTTTTTTCAGAAGCATTGCCATAACCACTCAGCCATACAACTGGTCACATTAAGAATGTTAATTTAAATCAGTCAAAGGTGTTTATGAAGCTGTCACGCCCTGGGCATAGAGAGGCTTTTATTCTCTATTTTGGTTAGGCCAGGGTGTGACTAGGGTGGGCATTCTAGTTTCTTTATTTATATGTTTTCTGTTTCTATGTTTTGGCCGGGTATGGTTCTCAATCAGGGACAGCTGTTTATCGTTGTCTCTGATTGGGAATCACACTTAGGCAGCCTGTTTTTCCACCTTAGGTGTGGGTAGTTGTCTTCAATTAATGCATGTATAGCCTTACGGAACTTCACGTTCGTTTTTTGTTGTTTATTGTTTTGTTGGCGACATTTAAAATAAAGGAAAATGTACACTCACCACACTGCACCTTGGTCCGGTCATTTCCACCCTGACGACGTTCTTGACAGAAGCCCTTTTTACATCAGCAGATGTCACAAAGTGCTTATACAGAAACCCAGCCTAAACCCCCAAAGAGCAAGCAATGCAGAAGCACGGTGGCTAGGAAAAGCTCCCTAGAAGGCAGAAACCTACAGTCCAGGCCAAAGGTTTTGAGAATGACACAAATATAAAGTTTCACAAAAAACTGCTGCCTCAGTTTGTATGATGGCAATTTGCATATACTCCAGAATATTATGAAGAGTGAGCAGATGAATTGCAATTAATTGCAAAGTCCCTCTTTGCCATGCAAATGAACTGAATCCCCAAAACACATTTCCACTGCATTTCAGCCCTGCTACAAAAGGACCAGCTGACATCATGTCAGTGATTATCTCATTAACACAGGTGTGAGTGTTGACGAGGACAAGGCTGGAGATCACTCTGTCATGCTGATTGAGTTCGAATAACAGACTGGAAGCTTCAAAAGGAGGGTGGTGCTTGGAATCATTGTTCTTCCTCTGTCAACCATGGTTACTTGCAAGGAAACACCTTCCGTCATCATTGCTTTGCACAAAAAGGGCTTCACAGGCAAGGATATTGCTGCCAGTAAGTTTGCACCTAAATCAACCATTTATCGGATCATCAAGAACTTCAAGGAGAGCGGTTCAATTGTTGTGAAGAAGGCTTCAGGGCGCCCAAGAAAGTCAAGCAAGCGCCAGGACCATCTCCTAAAGTTGATTCAGCAGCACCAGTACAGAGCTTGCTCAGGAATGGCAGCAGGCAGGTGTGAGTGCATCTGCACGCACAGTGAGGCAAAGACTTTTGGAGGATGGCCTGGTGTCAAGACGGGCAGAAAAGAAGCCATTTCTCTCCAGGAAAAACATCAGGGACAGACTGATATTCTGCAAAAGGTACAGGGATTGGACTGCTGAAGACTGGGATTAAGTCATTTTCTCTGATGAATCTCCTTAACGATTGTTTGGGGCATCCGGATAAAAGCTTGTCCGGAGAAGACAAGGTGAGCTCTACCATCAGTCCTGTGTCATGCCAACAGTAAAGCATCCTGAGACCATTCATGTGTGGGGTTGCTTCTCAGCCAAGGGAGTGGGCTCACTCACAATTTTGCCTAAGAACACAGCCATGAATAAAGAATGGTACCAACACATCCTCTGAGAGCAACTTCTCCCAACCATCCAGGAACAGTTTGGTGACGAACAATGCCTTTTCCATCATGATGGAACACCTTGCCATAAGGCAAAAGTGATAACTAAGTGGCTTGGGGAACAAAACATCGATATTTTGGGTCCATGGCAAGGAAACTCCCCAGACCTTAATCCCATTGAGAACTTGTGGTCAATCCTCAAGAGGCGGGTGGACAAACAAAAACCCACAAATTCTGACAAACTCCAAGCATTGATTATGCAGGAATGGGCTGCCATCAGTCAGGATGTGGCCCAGATGTTAATTGACAGCATGCCAATTAACTTCTTATGGCTGCATCCCGCTAACGGGATCGATATGACAACAGCCAGTGAAAGTGCAGGGCGCCAAATTCAAACAACAGAAATCTCATAATTAAAATTCCTCAAACATACATGTGTTTAATATCATTTTAAAGGTAATCTTGTTGTTAATCCCACCAAAGTGTCCGATTTGATGATCTTCATCAGATGACACTCATAGGACTTCATGTTACACAATACATGCATGTTTTGTTTGATAAAGTTCATATTTATATAAAAAAATCGGAGTTTACATTGGCGCGTTACATTCACTAGTTCCAAAAACATCAAGTGATTTTGCATAGCCATATCATTTCAACAGAAATACTCAAAATAAATGTAGATGATAATACAAGTTATACACATGGAATTATAGATATACCTCTCCTTAATGCAACCGCTGTGTCAGATTTTTTTTTAAATTACGGAAAAAGCAAATCATGCAATAATCTGAGACGGCGCTCAGAACAATAGCCAAATTAGCCGCCATGTTGGAGTCAACGAAACCAGAAAATACATGATAAATGTTCCCTTACCTTTGATGAACTTCATCAGAATGCAGTCCTAGGAATCCCAGCTCCACAATAAATGTTTGATTTGTTCGATAATGTCCAATTAGCTACTTTGGTTAGCGCGTTTGGTAAACAATTCCAAAGTCACAAAGCGCGTCCACTATAACGTGACGAAATGTCAAAAAGTTCCATAACAGTCAGTAGAAACATGTCAAACGATGTACTGAATCAATCTTTAGAATGTTGTTAACATACATCTTGAATAACGTTCCAACCGGAGAATTAGATTGACTTCAGTTGAGCGATGGAACGGAGCTACCTATTACGTGAACGCACGTGGTCAGCTCGTGTCAGTGGTGACTAATTCCTGTCTCATTCGGCCCCCCTTCACATTAGAGTCATCAGACAAAGTTCTATTGACTGTTGACATCTAGTGGAAGCCGTAGGAAGTGAAAACTCATCCATATCTCGCTGTAATTTCAATGAGAGCTTGGTTGAAAATCTGCCACCTCAGAAAAAATCCAAACAGGAAGTGGAACCTCAGGTTTTTGCCTGCCATATGAGTTATGTTATACTCACAGACATCATTCAAACAGTTTTAGAAACTTCAGAGTGTTTTCTATCCAATACTAATAATAATATGCAAATTCTAGCAACTATGACTGAGGAGCAGGACGTTTACTATGGGCACCTCTGTGCACCTTTCATCCAAGCTACTCAATACTGCCCCTGCAGCCATAAGAAGTTAACTTGCCAATTGACTCTTGCATCAACTTCATGTAATTGTCAGTAAAAGCCTTTGACACTTATGAAATGTTTGTAATTATACTTCAGTATTCCATAGTAACATCTGACAAAAATATCTAAAGACACTGATGCAGCAAACTTTGTGGAAATTAATATTTGTGTCATTCTCAAAACTTTTGGCCACGACTGTAGAGAGGAACCAGGCTGTGAGAGGTAGCCAGTCCTCCTCTGTCTGTGCCGAGTGGGGGTGGGGGTGAGTTAGAGATAAAAACAGCAGGTCCGGATAGCACGCCCGGTGAACATGTCAGGGTTCCATAGCCGCAGGCAGAACAGGTGATACTGGAGCAGCAGCACGACCAAGTGGACTGGGGACAGCCAGGAGTCATCAGGCCAGGTAGTCCTGAGGCATGGTGCAAGGGCTCATGTCCTCCGGGAGGGGAGGGAGAGAGAGAGAATAAGAGGGAGCATACTTAAGTTCACGCAGGACACCAGATAAGATATGAGAATTTCACCAGATATAACAGACTGACCCTAGCCCCCCAGCACATAGACTATTTCAGCATAGATACTGGAGGTTGAGGCAGGGGGGGTCGGGAGACACTGTGGCCCCGTCCGACGATACCCCCGGACAGGGCCAACCAGGCAGGATATAACCCCACCCACTTTGCCAAAGCACAGCCCACACCACTAGAGGGATATCAACAGACCACCAACTTACTACCCTGAGACAAGGCTGAGTATAGCCCACGAAGATCTCATCCACCACACGAGCCAGATGGGGTGCAAGACCGGACAGGAAGATCACATCAGTGTGAGACACTGATGTGATCTTCCTGTCCGGTCTTGCACCCCATCTGGCTCGTGGGCCACACCCACTCAAGTCGAGGAAAGTGACGCACCCGTCCTAGGGACGGTATGGAAGAGCACTAGTAAGCCAGTGACTCAGCCCCCGTAATAGGGTCAGAGGCAGAGAATCCAGTGGAGAGAGGGGAGTCGGCCAGGCAGAGACAGCAAAGGTGGTTCGTCATTCCAGTTCCTTGCCATTCACCTTCGCACCCCTGGGCCAGACTACACTCAATCATAAGACTTACTGAAGAAATGAGTCTTCAGTAAAGACTTAAAGGTCACATGGATAGGCAGACCATTCCATAAAAATGTAGCTCTATAGGAGAAAGCCCTGCCTCTACCTGTTTCATAAAAAATTCTAGGGACAATAAGGAGACCTGAATTTTGTGACCATAGCGTACGTGTAGGTATGTATGGCAGAACCAAAATCGTAAAAAGATAGGTAGGAGGAGGTCCATGTAATGTAGGTTAGCAGTAAAACCTTGAAATCAGCCCTAGCTTTCACAGGAAGCCAGTGTAGAGAGGCTGGCACTGGAGTCTAGCAGCCATGTTTAGCACTAACTGAAGTTTATCCAGGTAGCCGGAGAGTAGAGCATTGCAGTAGTCTAATCTAGAAGTGACAAAAGCATGGATTAGCATCATTTTTGGACGAAAGGTTTCTGATTTTTGCATTGTTACGAAGATAGAGAAATGCTGCCATTGAAATATTCTTGATATGTTGGTCAAAAGAGAGATCAGGTTCTAGAATAACGCTGAGGTCCTTCACAGTTTTATTTGAGACGATTGGACAACCATCAAGATTAATTGTCAGATAAAACAGCAGATATCTTTGTTTTTTGGGACATAGAACTAGCATCTCTGTTTTGTCCGAGTTTAAAAGTAAAACATTTGCCGCCATCCACTTTCTTATGTCTGAAACACAGACTTCCAGGGTAGGCAATTTTGGGGCTTCACCATGTTTAATCGAAATGTACAGCTGTGTGTCGTCCTCATAGCAGTGAAAGTTAACATTGTGTTTCCGAATGACATCACCAAGAGGTAGAATATTTAGTGAAAATGGAACCTTGAGGAACACTGAAACTTACAATTGATTTGTCAGAGGACAAAACATCCACAGAGACGAACTGATATCATTCCGACAGATAAGATCTAAAGCAGGCCAGAACTTGTCCGTGTAGACCAATTTGGGTTTCCAATCTCTCCAAAAGAATGCAGTGATCAATGGTGTCAAAAGCGACACTAAGGTCTAGGAGCACTGAGGATGCAGAGCCTTGGTCTGACGCCATTAACAGGTAATTTACCACCTTCACGAGTGCAGTCTCATGATGAGGTCTAAAACCAGAGTGAAGCGTTTCATATACATTATTTCCCTGTACAGACACTGTATGTCAGTATGTTCATTTCAATTCTCTTATGACTAATGAAGAATTTTTTTTATTATTTCACTGTCTGTCCGTCCATCCGTCCATATGTTTGTCTGTCCGTCTCTCTCTCTCTCATCTAGAGATCCCTCTTTGTGTCGCTATATCGCTCTCTGAACTCTGCTGCTAGTGGCTGTTTGTGTGGAAAACATACAGGTTTGTGTTTGTGGTTACGTGCGTGTGGTTTAGCAATTGATTCCCCACCATCTTAGTACCAAATGACACTCACAGCCTGCCTATTCGGTCAAAACAAAAGTAATAAGGGGAAAGCAATCTGGATAAAGCTTTACCCATCACTGTCTGCTCAGTCTATCCGCGCCTGTGCACGCGCATGTGTGTTGCCAGCTGAGATATTCAGCCAAGAGTTTGTATTCTCAGAGGATTTGTTCTGTCCAGTTACTGGCACTCTCTTATTAATTCAAAAGGCTGTTGCAGTGCTGAGTAAGAGTCTTGAACACAAGCAGCATTGAACTGAAGTAAATGATTCATGCCCTTGTAGAAATCCATTCTTACTTGAATCAATCACAAAAATCCCAAAAGCTGATTTTAATTCCCTTACCATAGATGGTGTGTGTGTTTGTGTGCGTGCGTGCGTTTGTTTGTGTCCATGATTGATAGCACTCCTAGTGTCTTTTCCACTGGAACCACAAACACTTACTGAGTGATTTACTGCCATTACAATCTGGTGAAGAGGACAGAGAAAGAAAGAGAGAGTGTGTGTGTGAGAGAGAGAGAGAGAGAGAGAGAGAGAGAGAGAGAGAGAGAGAGAGAGAGAGAGAGAGAGAGAGAGAGAGAGAGAGAGAGAGAGAGAGAGAGAGAGAGAGAGAGAGAGAGAGAGAGAGAGAGAGAGAGAGAGAGAGAGAGAGAGAGAGGGGGGAGAGAGAGAGAGAGAGGATTTTGGTTAGCTTGAGAATAATAATTGCATGATTTGTCATTCTACGGTATGTATGTAGGTAGTATAGTAGAATGTTATGAACCGACACTGAATCGTTGGAGCTAACTACCAGCTATGTAAAAATTGGACTGAAGAACGCCCAGTGCTGCTTACCTGAGATGCCATCATCACACAGTCCTTCTTCGTAGGTGTCCGCTATGATTTCCTTGGTGTCGGAAAAAAGTTGCTTATAGAAACAATTATTTTTGATTGAACATTTTTAAAAGTTTTGTTCTCGACAGAAAGACACAAATGTACCTCCATAGCATATAACAATTTGCCTGTGAATAACCACACCTTCATACAAACTTGCTACAGTATGCCGAATTCTTCACGCACAACCGAAGATGCTGCCATATCTTGCCAGCACGCCCACAAGGGAGCCAGTCAGGCGTAGAATGAGGGAAAGGAACGAGATGGGAACAACAACAATTTGTTGCAAATTGGAGAGGGGGGCTAATAGCTGAACAATAGACTATTCAACCTTTACTAAAGAATAGTCTAATAGCCGAGCTAGGTGTGAAACCCCCCCTCCTATCACAGACCAGATTTGCCCTAACGACCAAGGGGTAGCTTGCTGCTCAATGTAATAAAGTAATGACTTTTCAAATAAGTTACCTTACACATTATGTTGGCTGGCAATTTGTTAGCTACGCTGTCCTTACGAACCACATAGCATATCATTACAGCAGTATGTACCGGTATGTTAGCTTGCTACCTAACGTTAGTAGTTATACATCAAACTTGCCAGTATATTAACTATAGGCTAACTAACTACCCAACGTTCATTGACTTGAATATTCCCATCATTCTTAGCTTAGCTAAATGGTATAGTCGTTGTGCGTTCTCAAAGGACATTTGGGTGCTTTCGTAAATTCGCTCTGGCTATCTACACCGATTTCAGAGCACTCTCATCTGAGTGTACCAGAGCGCAGAATAATTAATTTCCGAGAACTCAACACCCGTTGAATATGGCCGGTGTCAGTAAATATTGGCAAAAAAGCTAAATTAAATTGTTTCCAGCAGCACAGTTACTTTCACAAATGCTCTAGTTAACACGAAAACAGCCTTACCAGCTCTGCTAGGGCGAGTAAATTGGTCAGAGTGGTCTCATGTGTGTCTGGAAGTAGCTAGCAAGCTAGCAGACGTTAGCTTGGGTGCTTGACTGCCGTTGTAAGGTTAGAACACTCAAATCAACCCTACTCCTCAGCCTGAAAGTCCAGTGTCCAGAGAGTGAAACGGTCTAAATTTACAAACTGACAATCTGACAAAGCTCTGAATTTATGAGCGTCACGAACAGCGCCATCTTTTCTGTTCCATCCTAACGGAAACCCAGAGGGTTTTTATTTTCATCGAATAGAAACACCATAATATTAATCTAATTAATTAAGCAAGTACCAGTCAAAAGTTTGGACACACCTACTCATTCCAGGATTTTTATTTATTTCTACTATTTTCTACATTGTAGAATAATAGTGAAGACATCACAACTATGAAATAACACCGGTCTCCCACGTGCCCCACATTCTGTAGTACAGACATGGCCTGCTCTCCCTTATGTAAGGAATTAGGCACTTTCCCATGTTTACTACAGTATGTATTGTAGACTGCACAGTAGCCTAATAAACAAATAAACACATTTCGTTAATAAAATAGTGATAAAAAATACTCTTTCAAAATGCAGATGTTGGTTTAGTTATGGATCCATAACGAATTACTATGGGAATAAATATCACTGATTTACAGAAATATTGGAACAAAGTTGTCTAATGAAGGCAAACAATTTAGAATCCTCCAATCCTGTAGCCTACTCCCGACTGTCACGTTGTACAGCGCCATATTTTCCATTCCATCCTAACGGAAACCCTGAGGGTTTCGTTTTTCTCTGAATAGAAACAACATAATATTAATCAAATGAATTAAGCCATATTTCTTAAAATCAATCCCATATACTATGTTAATACAAAAAGGTTTTAAATTCTCTGGTAATACCAATATGGAATACTATCAAATGCTTTTCAAAGATGCCATCTGGTGGTCAAACTAGCAATAACTTGCATTAACAGAAAAAATGTCTGACAATTAAATGACGTGCCACAGAATGCTGCAGCAGCACACAAGGTGTGCCGCAGTATGGCACAACTTTTAAAGGAGGAACCACTGTATACTAATGAAGGATGTAAGAGTGAACTGCCTCCCATGCCAGCAGCAGTTCAGAAGAGGCAGTCAGTGTAGTCTTGAACAGTACAGTGGTGTTGGTGTGTATGTTTATTACAGTGTAATCGAGTGAGAGAGAATGCACATACCAAGGATTCACAAAATGGGACAAACACCAAATTGAGACTGCATGCAGAATTCTGCATAACTATCCTCTGTGTACAACGTAAAACACCAAATAAGATATGCAGAGCAGAATTAGGCCGATACCCACTAATTATCAAAATCCAGAAAAGAGTTGTTAAATTATACAATCACCAAAAAGGAAGCGATTCCCAAACCTTCCATAACAAAGCAATCACCTACAGAGAGATGAACCTCGGAAAGAGTCCCCTAAGCAAGCTGGTCCTGGGGCTCTGTTCCAAAACACAAACATACCCCACAGAGCCCTATGACTGCAACACAATAAGACCCAGCCAAATCACGAAAAAACTAAAAGATCATTACACACATTCAAAATAATTAACAAAAAAATGTAGCAAACTAAAATGCTATTTGGCCCTAAACAGAGAGTACACAGTGGCATAATACCTGACCACTGTGACTGACTCAGATTCAGTGAGCATAGCCTTGCTATTGAGAAAGGCCACCATAGGCAGACCTGGCTTTCGAGAGAAGACAGTCTATGTGCTCACTGCCCACAAAATTAAGTGGAAACTGAGCAGCACTTCCTAATCTCCTGCCAAATGTATTTTTTAAACATTTTTTATTTCACCTTTATTTAACCAGGTAGGCTAGTTGAGAACAAGTTCTCATTTGCAACTGCGACCTGGCCAAGATAAAGCATAGCAATTCGACACATACAACAACACAGAGTTACACATGGAATAAACAAAACATACAGTCAATAATACAGTAGAAAAATAAGTCTATATACAATGTGAGCAAATGAGGTGAGATAAGGGAGGTAAAGGCAAAAAAAGGCCATGGTGGCGAGGTAAATACAATATAGCAAGTAAAACACTGGAATGGTAGATTTGCAGTGGAAGAATGTGCAAAGTAGAAATAGAAATAATGGGGTGCAAAGGAGCAAAATAAATAAATACAGTAGGGGAAGAGGTAGTTGTTTGGGCTAAATTATAGATGTGCTATGTACAGGTACAGTAATCTGTGAGCTGCTCTGACAGCTTGTTCTTAAAGCTAGTGAAGGAGATAAGTGTTTCCAGCTTCAGAGATTTTTGCAGTTTGTTCCAGTCATTGGCAGCAGAGAACTGGAAGGAAAGACGACCAAAGGAGGAAATGGCTTTGGGGGTGACCAGTGAAATATACCTGCTGGAGCGTGTGCTACGAGTGGGTGCTGCTATGGTGACCAGTGAGCTTAGATAAGGCGGGGCTTTACCTAGCAGAGACTTGTAGATTACCTGTAGCCAGTGGGTTTGTCGACGAGTATGAAGCGAGGGCCAACCAACGAGAGTGTACAGGTCGCGATGGTGGGTAGTGTATGGGGCTTTGGTGACAAAATGGATGGCACTGTGATAGACTGCATCCAGTTTGTTGAGTAGAGTGCTGGAGGCTATTTTATAGATGACATCACCGAAGTTGAGGATCGGTAGGATGGTCAGTTTTACAAGGGTATGTTTTGCAGCATGAGTGAAGAATGCTTTGTTGCGATATAGGAACAGATTCTAGATTTAATTTTGGATTGGAGATGCTTAATGTGAGTCTGGAAGGAGAGTTTACAGTCTAACCAGACACCTAGGTATTTGTAGTTGTCCACATATTCTAAGTCAGAGCCGTCCAAAGTAGTGATGCTGGACGGGCGAGCGGGTGCGGGCAGTGATCGGTTGAATAGCATGCATTTGGTTTTACTTGCGTTTAAGAGCAGTTGGAGGACACGGAAGGAGAGTTGTATGGCATTGAAGCTCGTCTGGAGGTTAGTTAACACAGTGTCCAAAGAGGGGCCAGACGTATACAGAATGGTGTCGTCTGCGTAGAGGTGGATCAGAGAATCACCAGCAGCAAGATCAACATCATTGACGTATACAGAGAAGAGAGTCGGCCTGAGGATTGAACCCTGTGGCACCCCCTTAGAGACTGCCAGAGGTCCGGACAACAGGCCCTCCGATTTGGCACACTGAACTCTATCAGAGAAGTAGTTGGTAAACTAGGCGAGGCAATCATTTGAGAAACCAAGGCTGTCGAGTCTGCCAATAAGAATGTGGTGATTGACAGAGTCGAAAGCCTTGGCCAGGTCGATGAATACGGCTGCGCAGTAATGTCTCTTATCGATGGCGGTTATGATGTCGTTTAGGACCTTGAGTGTGGCTGAGGTGCACCCATGACCAGCTCTGAAACTAGATTGCATAGCGGAGAAGGTACGGTGGGATTCGAAATGGTCGGTAATCTGTTTGTTAACTTGGCTTTCAAAGACCTTAGAAAGACAGGGTAGGATAGATATAGGTCTGTAGCAGTTTGGGTCTAGAGTGTCACCCCCTTTGAAGAGGGGGATGACTGCGGTAGCTTTCCAATCTTTGGGAATCTCAGACGATACGAAAGACAGGTTGAACAGACTAATAATAGGGGTTGCAACAATTTCGGCAGATAATTTTAGAAAGAGAGGGTGCAGATTGTCTAGCCCGGCTAATTTGTAGGGGTCCAGATTTTGCAACTCTTTCAGAACATCAGCTATCTGGATTTGGTTGAAGGAGAAATGGTGGGGGCTTTGGCGGGTTGCTGTGGAGGGTGCCGGGCAGCTGACCGGGGTAGGGGTAGCCAGGTGGAAAGCATGGCCAGCCGTAGTTATTGAAATTCTCAATTATAGTGGATTTATCGGTGGTGACAGTGTTTCCTAGCCTCAGAGCAGTGGGCAGCTGGGAGGTGCTCTTATTCTCCATGGACTTTACAGTGTCCCAGAACTTTTTTGAGTTAGTACTACAGGATGCAAATTTCTGTTTGAAAAAGCTAGCCTTTGCTTTCCTAACTGCCTGTGTATATTTGTTCCTAACTTCCCTGAAAAGTTGCATATCACGGGGGCTATTCGATGCTAATGCAGAACACCACAGGATGTTTTTGTGCTGGTCAAGGGCAGACAGGTCTGGAGTGAACCAAGGACTATATCTATTCCTAGTTCTAAATTTATGAATGGGGCATGCTTATTTAAGATGGTGAGGAAGGCACTTTTAAAGAATAGCCAGGCATCATCTACTGACGGGATGAGGTCAATGTCATTCCAGGATACTCCGGCCAGGTCGATTAGAAAGGCCTGCTCGCAGAAGTGTTTTAGGGAGCGTTTGACAGTGATGAAGGGTGGTCGTTTGGTCGCAGACCCATTACGGATGCAGGCATTGAGGCAGTTATCGCTGAGATCTTGATTGAAAACAGCAGAGGTGTATTTGGAGGGCGAGTTAGTTAGGATGACATCTATGAGGGTGCCCGTGTTTACGGATTTGTAGTTGTACCTGGTAGGTTCATTGATAATTTCTGTGAGATTGAGGGCATCAAGCTTAGATTATAGGATGGCCGGGGTGTTAACATGTCCCAGTTAAGGTCACCTCGTAGCACGAGCTCAGAAGATAGATGGGGGGCAATCAATTCACATATGGTATCGAGGGCACAGCTCGGGGCAGAGGGAGGTCTATAGCAAGCGGCAACCGTGAGAGACTTGTTTCTGGAAAGGTGAATTTTTAGAAGTAGAAGCTCGAATTGTTTGGGTACAGACTTGGATAGTAATACAGAACTCTGCAGGCTATCTTTGCAGTAGATTGCAACACCGCCCCCTTTGGCAGTTCTAACTTGGCAGAAAATGTTATAGTTTGCGATGGAGATTTCAGGGGTTTTCCTAAGCCAGGATTCAGACACGGCTAAGACATCCGGGTTGGCAGAGTGTGCTAAAGCAGTGAGTAAAACAAAGTTAGGGAGTAGCATAGATAGCACAATAGCATAGATTCAAGGCATAGTGTACAGACAAAGGTAAGGTAGGATGTGAGTACATTGGAGGTAAACCTAGGCATTGAGTAATGATGAGAGAGATATAGTCTCTAGAGATGTTTAAACCAGGTGATGTCATCGCATATGTAGGAGGCGGAACAACATGGTTGGTTAAGGAATATTGAGCAGGGCTAGAGGCTCTACAGTGAAATAAGACAGTAATCACAATAATTAAACAATCAAATCAAAAATAACGAAAGTTGGTTATCCCTATTAATCAAACGCTCGAAAAAAACGAAGGAGTAAAGGGAATCATGGAGGGGGGGGGGGGGGGGGGGGGGGTGCATGCGCGATGAGCGACTGCGGTGCTTGCCCCAGCAGTGTCAAATCTTTAAAAAGGGCCGCAGCCAGCTAGTTCCGAGAGAGAGAGTGAGAGAGTCTCTTTCTCTGAATGGCTGAACCTACAAATGAAACAGAACTTTTAGTTTCATGTTTCTCAAAACAATGCTTTACACATCTACACAAAGAAGCAATATTTACAGAGGCTTCATCACTTCGTGGGATTTTTATTGAACAAGTAGCCAGTTTTGGATAATGATGATTTCCGTTCATTTTTTTTCATTATTTGAGATGACAGGGATTCGGAGTCGTTGATCAATCAATCGATCAATTACATTGTATATGTCTATATTTAGAGCTTTTAACAAAAACACGTAGCAGTGTCTTATCAGCGGCGAGATAGTGTCAATTGCATTCTTTGAGGAAAGTTGTGGTTTGTAAAAGTCGATTATAACGTTTTACCCTGATAAGCGTAAAGGAGGCGGGTATGTAAGGAAGAAAGCAAGGAACGAAGAAAAGCTTTGTAGCCTATTAACAGCAAGCCATCCTGTGAGGAAACTGAGCGGAGGAGGAGATGTACATATGTGAGTTTAGACTGGGTGTGGGTGTGTGTGCCATCTGTCAGCCTCTTTCTTGGTGTGGTTGTTTTGCTGGTCGGCCTCTGTTTGCGTGTGTGTTGTGTTTGCGCGCGCGAGCCTGCATGCATTTGTGTATCCATTTCCTTTTCCTTTTCATCAGCAATGGATGCTCAGTTGACAGACATTAGTCAGAGGCGCATGATGCCCACATCAGCTCGTGGTAGAAAAGCGGGTGATTCAGTGCGCAAGCGGCCCAGTGATGCTGAAGTGACAGCTCCCCCAGCGCGCTGTCTCTTGCCACACACACTCTTGTGAAACACCAGTAGCAGCTGCGCCGCTGATGGTCCTCGGGTTTCAGAGTGTGTGTCTTTTTATTCTTTATCCCTCAAACTCTCTCTCTCTCTCTCTCTCTCTCTCTCCTGATTTACTCTCTATGCCCTATTCAACCCCCATCCAGTCTGGGTAGCTCTCTTTCTGATAGAGGAAGGCTTTGCACTGGCACAGAAAACCAAAGGTGGGTGTGATCTCATTTGTATGGCAGAAATGTGTTCTATTTAGGGTGAATGTTTGTTTTAATTCAATGAACAAAAATATAAATGCAACATGTAAAGTGTTGGTCCAATGTTTCATGAGCTGAAATAAAATATCCCAGAAATGTTCCATATGCACAAAAATCTTATTGCTCACAAATTGTGGGCATGTGGTGGTTAATTTCTTTACTATCAAATGAGGAGAGACAAACTTATCACACAAGTCAGAGTTATACTTAAACTAAATCTTTAATAGTGAGAGCTTTGCAATAGCAATGGCTTGTCGACAAATCACCGTTTCTAATGATCCGTTGAGAGCGGCAACACAAAGGCTACTGAGATCTTTTATAGGAAAGATACTTTCAACCTACATGACGAACAACAGATATATAGAATGGGTCTCAAAGTTAAGATTTGTATGAAAGATACCTATAATACATAGCAGGCAGCATCTGCTGTGTCAACAGTTGTCATTGTATAGACCAGTGTCTGGCCCTCCGACTCCAAACTGGAACCATTGCTCTCTGGTACCATATAGAACAGAAACATTAACTCATGCTCTGGAATGCTCTTTAGGTTTTATCACCCAAAGACATCGTAAATCTCCTCTGTCAGTGTTATCTCCCAGAGGCCCATCCTCAGTAGAACACACACACAAAAGCTATAAGAATACTCTATTCTGTCGAATAAAACAACCATTTGATGCAATAAAAGTATTATAACATAATCTTGCAATTTCTCTCACAGGCACAAATGTGTTTACATCCCTGTTAGTGAGCATTTTTTTATTTGCCAACATTATCCATCCACCTGACAGGTGTGGCATATCAAGAAGCTTATTAAACAGCATGATCATTATACAGGTGCACCTTGTGCTAGGGACAATGAAAGGCCACTTTAAAATGTGCAGTTTTGTCACATAACACAATTCCACAGATGTCTCAAGTTTTGAGGGAGCGTGCAATTAGCATGCTGACTGCAGGAATGTCCACCAGAGCTGTTGCAAATAATGTAATGTTCATTTCTTTGACATAAGCCGCCTTCAACGTCGTTTTAGAGATTTTGGCAGTACGTCCAACCAGCCTCACAACCGCAGACCACGTGTATGGCGGTGTGTGGACGAGCGGTTTGCTGATGTCAAGGTTGTGAATGTAACGGATGTGAAATGGCTAGCTAGTTAGCGGGTACGCGCTAGTAGCATTTCAATCAGTTACGTCACTTGCTCTGAAACCTAGAAGTAGGGTTGCACCTTGCTCTGCAAGGGCCGCGGCTTTTGTGGAGCGATGGGTAACGACGCTTCGTGGGTGTCAGTTGTTGATGTGTGCAGAGGGTCCCTGGTTCGCGCCCGTGTCGGGGCGAGGGGACGACGTAAAGTTATACTGTTACATTGATGCTGTTGACCCGGATCACTGGTTGCTGCGGAAAAAGAGGAGGTTGAAAGGGGGGTGAGTGTAACGGATGTGAAATGGCTAGCTAGTTAGCGGGTACGCGCTAGTAGCATTTCAATCAGTTACGTCACTTGCTCTGAAACCTAGAAGTAGGGTTGCACCTTGCTCTGCAAGGGCCGCGGCTTTTGTGGAGCGATGGGTAACGACGCTTCGTGGGTGACTGTTGTTGATGTGTGCAGAGGGTCCCTGGTTCGCGCCCGTGTCGGGGCGAGGGAACGGTTTAAAGTTATACTGTTACATGAACAGAGTGCCCCATGGTGGCAGTGGGGTTATGGTATGGGTAGGCATAAGCTACGAACAATGAAACACAATTGCATTTTATCGATGGCAATTTAAATGCACAAAAATACCATGACGAGGTCCTGAGGCCTATTTTTTTTAAAGCTTTCTGTGGCCAGTAGATACATACTGTATCCCCAGTCATGTGAAATTCATAGATTAGGACCTAATGAATTTATTTAAATTGACTGATTTCGTATATGAACTGTAACTCAGTAAATTCTTTGAAATTGTTGCATGTTGCGTTCATATTTTTGTTCAGTGTATTCAATATCTGAAATGTCACAGAAACTCAGTTGTGATTTGTTGAGTATGTGATGTCTTTCAAGGAATACATATGTTAATTCATGTGTGTTAATTTCAAGTTTGGAAATCAAACTGAGACAGTGCTTTTGGAGTCACCCCCATTATATATAAGTACCCTCATAATCAAGCTGTTTCTACACCTGAATAATATCGGTGACATCACTGTACTAATAAATGTTTACTTCCTGGTGTGTGGTGTGATTGTTTTTTCCATGGCATCCGTAGACTCTCAGAATGTGGGTAAGATTTCCCAGAATGCCCGACAGTGTGGCACCTGGATCAGAAACATCAACGGGGGGCAGTTCAGCTCTCCAAACTACCCTAAAATCTACCCTCCCAACAAGGAGTGCCTCTACATACTGGAAGGTAACACACACACGCACGCACGCACGCACGCACACACACACACACACACACACACACACACACACACACACACACACACACACACACACACACACACACACACACACACACACACACACACACACACACACACACACACACACACACACACACACACACACACACACACATGGATTAAAACTCTTACATATCTTGACACAGAGCGTCATATTTGCGCCCTTTCTACCTTGGCCAAATAGTGACACCTACTCTCCTTCCCCTCCCAGCCCTGCCCCGTCAGAGGATCGAGCTTCTGTTTGATGACATCTTTTACATTGAGCCATCCTTTGAGTGTCGTTTCGACCACATCGAGGTGAGAGATGGTCCGTTCAGTTTCTCTCCTCTGATCAACCGCTTCTGTGGCTCCTCCAGCCCAGGCCTGGTGCTCTCCAGCGGACGATTCATCTGGATCCGCTTCTCCAGTGATGAGGAGCTGGAGGGACTGGGCTTCAGGGTCCAGTACACCTTTACCGCAGGTAATTTACCTAAGCCACAGCTAATGAACCACAACACACCTTTTACACAGGTAATACACTTCTATACTTACCTTTACCGCAAGTAATTTACCTGAACCACAGCTAATGAACCACAACACACACTTTTACTGCAGGGAGTGGCTAACTCAATCCAACATAACACATCTAGCCGGGTCCAGTACATATTTTCTGCAAGTAATTTCCCTCAACCACAGTTAGCACTTTACTGTAGGTAACACATCTTAGGAGCAAACATTGACTTCAGCTTCTTTTCAGACCCAGAGTTTCACCTCCATGTGGGAGGAATATTAAATCCTATTCCAGGTAATTTATCAACACTTTAACTAACCCCTTCTTCAACTAGATAACAATAATATAACACTTTATTTAACTGGATTTAACAAGATCATATGTGTTTCTTCATCCCACCCTATCACCTGTCTTTCTCCCTGTCTTTTCCTCTCTCTCCTCCCCCCTCCCCCCCTATCTGTCAGACTGTCAGTTTGAGCTAAGTGGAGCTGATGGTATGATCCGGTCCGGTCAGGTGGAGGAGGAGGACAAAGTCAAACCTGACCAGGCGGTCGACTGTATCTGGACCATACGAGCTCCGCCCAACTTCAAGGTCTATTACACCTCTATGACATGTCTCAACTCTCTATATCTAAATATCTATATCTAAAAATCTATATCTAAATATCTATATCTACCCTCTTTAACAACTCCCTCCCCTCCCTCCATCCATCTGTTTCTCTCCCTTTTGTCTTGGTCAGATCTACCTGCGGTTTCTGGAGTATCAGCTGGAGAATTCCAACGAGTGTAAGAAGAACTTTGTGGCCGTGTACGACGGCAGCAGTGCCATAGAGGACCTCAAGGTAGGAGTTGAAATGAGAACTCATTCACTGACTCACTCGCTCACTCACTACTATGCAGTAATGCATATCATTCCCACATTGTGCGCATTCATAATAAAACTAGAGTTAGCACTAATCAATATTAACTACTTATCGGAAAAAAGGTTGTGCAGTGATACATGTGATAATGAGTTTATTGTTGTCATACTTTTTGTTTGTCATATCATCATGTTTTATCATTTTAATTAATTGTTTATTTACTGTGACATCATGGTCGCTGCAGGCCAAGTTCTGCAGTACCGTTGCCACTGACGTAATGCTTGACAACGGGGTGGGCGTGGTCAGGATGTGGGCCGACGAAGGCAGCAGACTCAGCCGCTTTCGCATGCTCTTCACGTCTTTCGCAGACCGTGAGTCCAACACGTTCTTTCTGTCTTTCTCTTCACCCCTTTCTTCACCTGTTTGGCCTACCATGAGTCTATCACCCACTCACTTTACCTCTCTATCACTCTTTCTATCTCTCTCTCTTTCCCTCACAAGCTCACTCTTTCACTGAATCTGTCTTACGCTTCCCCTTTCCCGCTTTCTTCATCTCATCCTTATCTACTGTGTGTCTCTCTCACTCGACCTCTTTGTAACTCTCCTGTATTTCTATTGCTCATACTTACTTTTTTTTAATCACTTTCGTGATTTTTTTTACAAGTACAGTATGTGGTACATTTTCACAACTCTTAAGCACAAAAATCAAAACAGATCATCAAAATGGCTCATGTTTCAAAACTCTAAGGACATTTTCAACTGACTGAGTACAACAAAAACATTCACAAAGTCACTTGTTCACTGCACCGAATCACTCTTTAAATGTAGATACATATTCAATCTAAGTATCTGCTTTTCAAAATTCAATATTCACTTTACTTTTGATATAATTTATTGTCATTTGTTAACAATACAATTAATTATCACTTTATCAAACTACTCAAACTGGTAACTACTGAGCCAAAGTGATGTAGTGCCTAGTTAACATATATAGTTTGATAACTGCTGAACACTGTAAAATTCTATATTTCTACCTCATAAATGTATCAATTTGACAGCATTTTATGTTTGAATGTTAAACCAAATCATATATGGATGTGACTCAGGTGTATCAATGAAATTCAAATAATGAGTGGAATATATTGTTATTGTCACGTCCTGACCAGAGTTCTTATGTGTTGTGCTTGTTTTAGTGTTGGTCAGGACGTGAGCTGGGTGGGCATTCTATGTTGTGTGTCTAGTTTGTCTGTTTCTGTGTTCAGCCTAATATGGTTCTCAATCAGAGGCAGCTATCAATTGTTGTCCCTGATTGAGAATCATATATAGGTGGCTTGTTTTGTGTTGGGGATTTGTGGGTGGTTGTTTTCTGTGTCAGTGTTTGTGCCACACGGGACTGTGACGGTTAGTTTGTTTTGTTATTTTGTAATTGTATATTGTTTTCATGTTATTAAATCATGGAAACTTACCACGCTGTACATTGGTCCTCCGATCCTTCTCGCCTCTCCTCGTCCGATGAGGAGGACGAAATAGACTGCCGTTACAGAACCACCCACCTAACTTGGACCAAGCAGCGTGGCTACGGGCAGCGACAGCAGCAGCAGCGGCCAGCTACACAGGACTCCTGGACATGGGAGGAAATTTTGGAGGGAAAATGACACTGGGCTCACATTGGAGAATATCGCCGCTCTCGGGAAGAGATGGAGGCAGCTAAAGCCCAGGAGCGGTGGTATGAGGAGGCAGCACGGAAGCGTGGCTGGAAGCCCGTGAAGAAACCCCCAAAATGAATTTTTTGGGGGGGGGGGGGCTAAAGGGTAGTGTGGCGAAGGCAGGTAGGAAACCTGCGCCCACCTCCCATGCTTACCGTGGAGAGCGGGAGTACGGGCAGACACCGTGTTATGCGGAAGAGCGCACGGTGTCTCCTGTACGTGTGCATAGCCCGGTGCGGGTTATTCCACCTCCCCGCACTGGCCGGGCTAGATTGAGCATTGAGCCAAGTGCCATGAAGCCGGCTCAACATATCTGGCCTCCAGTACGTCTCCTCGGGCCGGTGTACATGGCACCAGCCATACGCATGGTGTCCCCGGTTCGCCAACACAGCCCAGTGCGGGTTATTCCACCTCCCCGCACTGGACGGGCTACGGGGAGCATTCAACCAGGTAAGGTTGGGCAGGCTCGGTGCTCAAGGGAGCCAGTACGCCTGCATGGTCCGGTATATCCGGCGCCACCTTCCCGCCCCAGCCCAGTACCATCAGTGCTTACACCACGCACCAGGCTTCCAGTGCGTCTCCAGAGCCCTGTTCCTCCTCCACGCACTCTCCCTGTGGTGCGTGTCTCCAGCCCAGTACCTCCAGTTCCGGCACCACGCACTAAGCCTCCTGTGCGTCTCCAGAGCCCTGTACGCACTGTTCCTGCTCCCCGCACTAGCCTTGAGGTGCGTGTCTCCAGTCCGGTACCACCAGTTCCGGCATCACGCACCAGGCCTACTGTGTGCCTCAGCAGGTCAGAGTGTGCCCCGTCTGCCCAACGCCGCCTGCACTGCTCGTCTGCCTAGCGCCGTCTGAGCTGCCTGCCTGCCCAGCGCCGTCTGAGCCATCCGTCTGCCCAGCGCCATCTGAGCCATCCGTCTGCCCAGCGCCATCTGAGCCATCCGTCTGTCCCGAGTCTTCAGAGCCGCCCGTCTGTCCCGAGCCATTAGAGCCGTCCGTTAGTCAGGAGCCGCTAGAGCCGTCCGTCAGTCAGGAGCTGCCAGAGCCGCCAGCCAGTCAGGAGCTGCCAGAGCCGCCAGCCAGTCAGGAGCTGCCAGAGCCGCCAGCCAGTCAGGAGCTGCCAGAGCCGCCAGCCAGTCAGGAACTGCCAGAGCCGCCAGCCAGTCATGAGCTGCCCTCCAGTCATGAGCTGCCCTCCAGTCATGAGCTGCCCTCCAGTCATGAGCTGCCCTCCAGTCATGAGCTGCCCCTCAGCCCGGAGCTGCCCCTCAGCCCGGAGCTGCCATTAGTCCGGAGCTGCCCTTCAGTCCAGAGCTGCCTCTCTGTCCGGAGCTGCCCTTCAGTCCGGAGTTGCCCCTCTGTCCTGAGCTACCTCTCTGTCCTGAGCTACCTCTCTGTCCTGAGCTACCTCTCTGTCCTGAGCTACCTCTCTGTCCTGAGCTGTCTCCTAAATCATGTGGGGGCCTTGGGGAGGATTCCTAGGCCAAGGTCGGGGGCGAGGGTCGCCACTCAAAGGACGCTAAGGAGGGGGACAAAGACAGTGGTGGAGTGGTGTCCTCGTCCTGCGCCGGAGACGCCACCGCGGACAGATGCCCACCCAGACCCTCCCCTTGAGTTTTAGGGGTGCGTTCGGAGTCCGCACCTCAGGAGGGGGGTACTGTCACGTCCTGACCAGAGTTCTTATGTGTTGTGCTTGTTTTAGTGTTGGTCAGGACGTGAGCTGGGTGGGCATTCTATGTTGTGTGTCTAGTTTGTCTGTTTCTGTGTTCAGCCTAATATGGTTCTCAATCAGAGGCAGCTGTCAATCGTTGTCCCTGATTGAGAATCATATATAGGTGGCTTGTTTTGTGTTGGGGATTTGTGGGTGGTTGTTTTCTGTGTCAGTGTTTGTGCCACACGGGACTGTGACGGTTATTTTGTAATTGTATATTGTTTTCATGTTATTAAATCATGGAAACTTACCACGCTGTACATTGGTCCTGCGATCCTTCTCGCCTCTCCTCGTCCGATGAGGAGGACGAAATAGACTGCCGTTACAGTTATACAACCCAGGTATTCCAGCAGTGCATTTTATACTACACTATAATTACAAATGGTAGCACATAGTGACTTTTTCCACTATGTGCTACCATTTGGAATGATAGTGTAGTATAAAATGCACTGTTGAAATACCTGGGTTGTATTACAAGATATTCCACTCAATATCTGAATTTCATTGATACACTGTAAGCTGAGAAACAGGTGATACTGTATTAGTTGACAAGTCATGTAGAAAAGGTGATCTTGTACAATGTTCCATTGGGCAGAAATCAGTGGAGGCTGCTGAAAAGAGGACAGACCCTAATAATGGCTGGAATAGTGTAATGGCTGGTATGGAGTAAATGGAATGATATAAAACACATGAAAACCAAAAGAAATGTGACACCATTCCATTTACTCCATTCCGGCCATTATCCTTTCTAGCCCAGGGGTTCCGCTAGCGGAACACCCACAACATTCCGCTGAAAAGGCAGCGTGCGAAATTCAAAAATATTTTTTTGAAATATGTAACTTTCACACATTAACAAGTCCAATACAGCAAATGAAAGATAAACATCTTGTTAATCTACCCATCGTGTCCGATTTTTAAAATGTTTTACAGCGAAAACACAACATATATTTATGTTAGATCACCACCAAATCCAAAAAACACAGCCATTTTCCCAGCCAAAGATAGAGTCACAAAAGCAGAAATAGAGATAAAATTAATCACTAACCTTTGATAATCTTCATCAGATGACACTCATAGGACATCATGTTACACAATACATTTATGTTTTGTTCAATAATGTGCATATTTATATCCACAAATCTCGGTTTACATTGGCGCCATGTTCAGAAATGCCTCCAAATATCTGGAGTAATTACAGAGAGCCACGTCAAATAACAGAAATACTCATGATAAACTTTGATGAAAGATACATCTTTTACATATAATTAAAGATACACTTGTTCTTAATGCAACCGCTGTGTCAGATTTTTTTTTAACTTTGGGAAAAAGCATACCATGCAATTGTAACGGCAGATTTCCTCCTCTTCGTCTGAAGAGGAGGTGTAGCAGGGATCGGACCAAAGCGCAGCGTTGTTAGTGTTTATCATGTTTTAATAATGACAAAAACGTGAACACTACAAATACCAAAACAACAAATGTGAAAAACCGAAACAGTCCTATCTGGTGCATAGACACAAAGACAGAAGACAACCACCCACAAACCCCAACACAAAACAGGATACCTAAATATGGTTCCCAATCAGAGACAACGCAAAACACCTGTCTCTGATTGAGAACCATATCAGGCCAAACAAGAAACCCACATAGAAACAGACAACATAGAATGCCCACTCAGCTCACGTCCTGACCAACACTAAAACAACAAAAACACAAAAGAACAATGGTCAGAACGTGACAGCAATAATCTGAGACGGCGCTCAGAAATACACAACATTTCTCCGCCTTGTTGGAGTCAACAGAAATTACATCATAAATATTCCCTTACCTTTGATGATCTTTCATCAGAATGCAGTGCCAGGAATCCTAGTTCCACAATAAATCGTTGTTTTGTTCGATAATGTCCATTACTAGTGTACTTTTGCAGGCACGTTTAGTTCACATGTCCAAACGCTGGCACCGGTCCAGGCGAACTTGGACGAAAACTTCAAAAAGTTATATTCCAGGTCGAATAAACTGGTCAAATTAAGTAGAGAATCAATCTTCAGGATGTTGTTATCATATATATCCAATAACGTTCCAACCGGAGCATTCGTTTTTGTCTACAGAGTAATGGAACACATGGCCATATCACGACTAGCGCGCGTGACCAGGAACTAACATTCTACCCAGACCACTGACTCAAATAGCTGCCATCCGGCCCCACATCACACTAGAGGCTTCATTCCACGTTCCACTGACTGTTGACATCTAGTGGAAGGCGTAGGAAGTGCGAACAGATCCATATCTTACTGGGATGTGAATAGACGATGAGTTTAACATCAACCAGCCCCAGAATTTCCACTTTCTGTTTGGAAGTTTCGCTGCCATATGAGTTCTGTTATACTCACAGACATAATTCAAACAGTTTTAGAAACTTCAGAGTGTTTTCTATCCAATAGTAATAATAATATGCATATATTAGCATCTGGGACAGAGTAGGAGGCAGTTCACTACGGGCACGCGATTCATCCAAAGTGAAAATGCTGCCCCCTATCCCTAAAAAGTTATTATGAGCCGTCCTCCCCTCAGCAGCCTCCACTGGCAGAAAGTGCTTACAAAACCGTGCTACGTTTTTACAGTAGCCGTCATTGTAAAATAAGAATTTGTTCTTAACTGACTTGCCTAGTTAAATAAAGGTTAAATAAAAATACAAAATATAAAATATAAAGTAGCCAACTGTTAAACAATACCCATATTTCTGATGATTTGTCCTATGTACTATGTGTACTGTATGGTGCATGTCAAATTATAATCAAATACTATATGGAATATATTTACCATCTACTACTTCGTTCCATTCAGCACTGCAAAAATAACAGTTTTGCAATGTGTATCTTGTATTTTTTGCTATTGGCTTTAATGGTAGTTAAAATAACTAAATGGTGAGCCTATCATTATCTGATGTATTGGTGACTGAATTAAATGTTCTCATGGTATTTCACAGAAAACATTTGCATGAATCACTGATGAATGTTTTTGCATGAATGACTCAGAAAGATGTGTGAAACCCCAACGAATGCACAATCAAACATTCTGAACATACAATAGGGGGCATTACAAATTCACCACATACTTATGAAAATAGCACCAAAGCGAGTGTAAAAAACTGTAACATAATTGTATCCTCTTGTAGCTGAGACTTCACATAGCTGTTTCAGAATTTTTTTTCTCTTACGCTATAGGTTTAAATACACTATATATATAAAAGTATGTGGACACCCCTTCAAATGAGTGGATTCGGCTATTTCAGCCACACCCATTGCTGACAGGTGTATAAAATCGAGCACAAAGCCATGCAATCTCCATAGACAAACATTGGCAGTAAAATGGCCTTACTGAAGAGCTCAGTGAATTTCAATGTGGCACCGTCATAGGATGCCACCTTTCCAACAAGTCAGTTCGTAAAATGTATGCCCTGCTAGAGCTGCCCCGGTCAAGTGTAAGTGCTGTTATTGTGAAGTGAAAATGTCTAGAAGCAACAACTGCTCAGCCGCAAAGTGGTAGGTCACACAAGCTCACAGAACGGGACTTCTGGGTGCTGAAGCACGTAGCACATAAAAATTGTCTGTCCTCGGTTGCAACACTCGCTACCGAGTTCCAAACCGCCTCTGGAATCAACGTCGGCACAAGAACTGTTCATTAGGAGTTTCATGAAATGGGTTTCCATGGCCAAGCAGCCACACACAAGCCTAAGATCATCATCTGCTATGCCAAGCATCGGCTGGAGTCGTGTAACTCTTGCCGCCATTGGACTCTGGAGCAGTGGAAAAGCGTTCTGGAGTGATGAATCACACTCAACCATCTGCCAGTCCAATGGATTAATCTGGGTTTGGCGGATGGCAGGAGAACAGGAGAACTATACCTGCCCCAATCCATAGTGCCAACTGTAAAGTTTGGTGGAGAAGGAATAATGGTCTGGGGCTGTTTTTCATGGTTCGGGCTAGGCACCTTAGTTCCAGTGAAGGGAAATCTTAACGCTACAGCATACAATGACATTCTAGACGATTCTGTGCTTCCAACTTTGTGGCAACAGTTTGAGGAAAGCCCTTTCCTGTTTCAGCATGACAGACAATGCCCCTGTGTACAAAGCAAGGTCCATGCAGAAATGGTTTGTCGAGATCAGTGTGGAAGAACTTGAATGCCCATGATTTTGGAATTAGATGTTCGACGAGCAGGCGTCCACATACTTTTGGTCATGTAGTGTAGCATAACTGTGCTAGTATAGGTTACAACTAACATAATGGCTCATCATATCGATGAAATAAAAAATGATTTGTGTGTGTGTGCTGTGTGCGTGCGTGTGTGTGTTGCAGCCCCATGTTCAGGCGACATGTTCTTCTGTCACAGTAGCATGTGCATCAACAACTCTCTGGTGTGTAACGGGGTGCAGAACTGTGTCTTTCCCTGGGACGAGAGCAACTGTAAAGGTGAGACACATGTTATGTTATACTGTATTATATTTTTATAATATCATCTTCATATTTCACATCAAGAGGAAAAACAAATTTTTGTTGGACGATTCCCGGAATCGGTAGGGAATGAGCAGGAAATCCAGAATCCTTCCACCAGGTTTTCTAAGAATTTTGCAAAAGTTATCGGAATTTTGGAACCCTAAGTCTCTCGTTCTCTGTCTCTCTGTAGAGAAGAAGCCTAAAGGTATATTCCATCACATTACTAAGACCCATGGGACAATTATAGGTGTGTCTACAGGACTCGTCCTCCTCCTCCTCATCATCTCCATACTGGTGCAGGTCAAACAGCCACGCAAGAAGGTGTGTAAGCAACCAAATGTTGACAAATATTACAAATTATGTTTGACAGTCAATCGTCTGTGTGTGAATGAACAAAATTCGTAAAATGAAGCACGTTACTATTTTACGAGTGGCATGGGTCTGGGTCGTCGAGAGAAATAAAGCGTCTATCACGCTTGTGGGATCCTAACCCTTGTATGTTAACAGGTGGTGGCGCGGAAGAGTGCCCTTTTCAATGGAGCTGACTTCAAGGAAGTGTTTGAACCTCCGCACTATGAACTCTTCTCACTCAGAGAGAAGGTGGGTTTAACATCTAGACTTAATGATATATACCAAACCAAAATATAAAACGCAACATGCAAAAATGTCAATGATTTTTCTGAGTTACAATTCATATAAGGAAATCAGTCAATTGAAATAAATTAAATCTATGGATTTCATGACTAGGCAGGGGTGCAGCCATGGGTGGGCCTGGAAGGGCATAGGCCCACCCACTGGGGAGCAAGGCTCTGCCAATCAGAATGAGTTTTTCCCCACAAAAGGGCTTTATTACAGACAGAAATACTCCTCAGCATCCCCCACCCCCCCACCTCCCCTCAGATGATCCCGCAGGTGAAGAAGCACGTGGTATGCGGTTGTGAGGTCGGTTGGACGTACCGCCAAATTCTCTAAAACGACGTTGGAGGCAGCTTATGGTAGAGAAATTAACATTCAATTGTCTGGTAAAAGCTCTGCTGGACATTCCTGCAGTCAGCATACCAATTGCAATGATCATGCTGTTTAATCAGCTTCTTGACAGATTATATTGGCAAAGGAGAAATGCTCACTAATAGGAATGTAAATGAATGTCTGCACAAAATTTGAGAGAAATAAGCTTTTTGTACTTTTGGAACATTTCTTGGATTTTTTATTTCAGCTACATGTTGGGTTTATATTTTTGTTCAGTGTAGTTTATTATGCTACTGATGTTTTAGTCTTGTATTTTACTTTGCTTTACTTCACTTAGTTTATAAAGTAGTGATGATGACGATGATGACGGTGGTAAGGAGGATGATGACGATGATCACTGTATGAAGATGGTTATCATTATCTTTGTCATCCTAAGGAGTTGTCTACGGACATCGACCTACCAGAAGAACTCCAGTCTCTCAACGCTCTGAGACGTTCCTCCACCACTTCACGCTGCATCCATGAGCACCACTGTGGCTCCCAGGCCTCCGCCAACCCCAGCCGACGTGCTTCTTCTGTGGGCATAGGATCCATGGAGCTGCCCCCCTTCCGGGGCGAGTTCACCCAGGGTCAGCCAGGCTCCCTACCCTCTCTGAGAGGCGTCAACAGCAGCCTGAGGAAGAAGAGCTGGCCTAGTATGAAACAGGTAGGACTGGTGGGAGGCGAGGGCCTGGTGGACCGGGTAAGGGGGAGGGAGGATAGGGTGATGGAAGAGGAGGAAGAAGAGGAGGTGGAAGGAGGGAGGTGTGATGTGTATGTACGCAGAGGGATGAGCATGAGATCCATCTGTGAGATGTCTCAGCAGAGATCGATGTCCATGGACTTCTGAGAGAGAATGAGGATAGGAGGAAGGGAACAGAAAGGAGGATGTGGTGGAGGAAGGAGAGAACATTTGTGATAGAAAAACAATCAGTATCCCTTGACACATTTACTATGAAGGAAAATAGATTGGACCCCAACCTCTAACCTAGACACTCTCTCTGGTATCTCTGAAACTTCGACTATCCTGTTGCACTGGATCTACGAGTTAAAGGCATCATCCGTAACTTCGATCACCGTTAAAAAGTGCACGCTGACACTTTTTTGAAGGTGACAATCTGGTATGCAAACCACAAGTATGACAACCAAAAAAGAAGAGGAACACACTGATGTTTTGTTTTAAGTTAATTATGTTTGTATTTCATGTTTCTGCCACAGGGAAAAGAGAATTTATGGAGTGTGTCCTTAAAGTGGGCCTGCTTTAACAAATACTGTCTCCAAGGCCGGAGACAGGCCATATAGTGTATATTTCTTATTTCTTTCATGACAAACCTCACTGTGTATTTTTCCCCAAAACGTTTTTTCCCTAAAGGTTTTTTCTCTCCATTTGTTGATTTTGTATTCATAGATTTAGAGAGGATAGTTGATGGAGAATTGTGTTACGTTAGCACTGGATGATAATGATGAAGGATGCCTTGTATCATTGTGTTGTTGTTTTGTTTTGATTGATTTTGTTTTGCTTTGTTGTTGAATATATTAAAGAATGCAGCTCTTGGTGACTGGGGTGAGTTGATGGTGAGTGAACCATGTGGCTGTGGTAGATGAGGATCAGAGTGAGTTGGCCGTGGTTTCGGTTGAACACTCTGCTGAGACAGCATGGTTTTATGAGGCTTCCTGTAATGGTCTGTCACACCACTACGCAGGCAAGAAAACCCCTCTTGAAACCCTGACTAATACAACCAAGCAATATACAACCAATAAACAACCAAATGTACAAACAATATACATACTGTATACAGTGAGCTCCAAAAGTTTTGGGACAGTGACACATTTTTTGTTGTTTTGGCTCTGTACTCCAGCACTTTGGATTTGGTACAATGACTGTGAGGTTAAAGTGCAGACTGTCAGCTTTAATTTGAGTGTATTTTCATCAATATCGGGTGAACTGTTTAGAAATTACAGCACTTTTTGTACATAGTACCCACATTTTAGGGGACCAAAAGTATTGGGACAAATTCACTTATATGTGCATTAAAGTAGTCAAAGGTTTAGTATTTGGTCCAATATTCCTAGTGGCTCTACAAATTTGTTGGATGAATTTGCTGTTTGTTCTGGTTGTGTTTCAGATCATTTTGTGCCCAACAGAAATGAATGGTAAATAATGTATTGTATCATTTTGGAGTCACT
The DNA here is from genome assembly GCF_016432855.1 of Salvelinus namaycush. Taxonomy (NCBI): domain Eukaryota; kingdom Metazoa; phylum Chordata; class Actinopteri; order Salmoniformes; family Salmonidae; genus Salvelinus; species Salvelinus namaycush. Next base: position 34,112,608 of record NC_052315.1, read on the forward strand.
TTTCTTGTAAATAAGAATATAATATATTTCTAAACACCTCTACATTAATGTAGATGCTACCATGATTACGGATCATCCTGAATGAATCGTGAATAATGATGAGTGAAAAAGTTACAGATGCACAAATATCATACCCCCAAGACATGCTAACCCTATTACAATAGTAGGGGATGTTAGCATTTTGGGTGGGGGTATAATTTTTGTGTCTGTAACTTTCTCACATCATTATTCACGATTCATTCAGGATTAGCCGTAATCATCGTAGCATCTACATTAATGTAAAAGTGTTTAGAAATATATTCTGTTCTTATAGTGATCGTATCATTTCAAATCCAAAGTGCTGGAGTACAGAGCCAAAACAACAAAAAATGTGTCACTGTCCCAAAACTTTTGTATCTCATTGTAGCTTGTCAGAACCACCCTATGGGCAGTGGTTGGTTGGCTGAGATTACTTCTCCAATCATGTGGGGGAGTTTTAGAATAGATGGTCTGTATTTAGGATATTGATCTGGATACCATTTCCTTCCATTTTTAATCTCCCCCAATTGAATGCATGAAATATACAAGCAAAATGTATTCACATTTGAGTTATTTAGTTATGCAGAGCTACAATAAGTGCATTACCTACCTCAACTAAGTTGGGTAAGACAATGATATATGACTATTAAGGACTGATATAAGCCTGGGAATAAAACACATGTCTTCCCATCTAAGCTACACCATATTAAGACACATTAACCAGAAAATACTTCAGTGATGAGTCAGAACATAGCTCTTATTCAAAATAATTCACTGCCAGCAGGACTGTGAACTAACTCTCTCGCACACACACACACACACACACACACACACACACACACACACACACACACACACACACACACACACACACACACACACACACACACACACACACACACACACACACACACACACACACACACGTACCTGCATGGTATGAGGACAATGAGATATGTCATTACTGATGGTATGTGACCCATTTGAGTCAGACTTGGTTTGGTAAACAGAGTAGATGAAGGTTTAACAAATGTGAAGCCTTGGGTCTGGTGGCTCACATCCAACTTATTCTCCATGACAGAGGATGGCTTTGTCATAATGTGTTGATTACTGCTCTATGTAGGTCACTCATATTGTATTAATGCTCTAACATTTGCTATGTTTGATCTTCCGTTCCATAGATATGGTGTGAAAGAATGACCCATAGTGTTTTATTGCTAGGGCATTTTATTTCTTTATCTTATGACATATAGTTCAATGAAAGTAGGCTAATTGCACTGGTCAACTTTGGGCTGCTACATCATTCATTGAGTGATTTCTTTAATGTGCAAAAATAATAATTTGGGACTGAAGTCTTTAGAAATATCTAAATTGTGTTTTATTTTTTATTACATTTATTTAACCTTTATTTTAGCAGAAAGTCCCATTGAGACCAAGGTCTCTTTTTCATGGGAGCCCTGCATGAGCACAATTGATACAGTGTACAACATTCAAGCATACAATGTAATAAAAACATATAATACTACAAGCAATTTTTTTATAAGCAATTTAAGAAGCAAACACATTCCTCAACAATGAGTTTCTCCATTACAGTTTTTCCCAATTGCTAAAACACAATTTTGCAAATTAGGCTGGTTTTATCAAAATACTTAACACAATTCACAAAACCACACACCCAAACTGCAAAATACCTCATATATCCTGCAAAATGAAGCACTGCAACCAAAACTACATATAGCATTATCAAAATCAAAGGTTTGCACGAAATGGCACACACTTCATTCATATTACCAGATTTTTGTCTAACCAACTACACACTGTTGGGCATAATGAAAAGCACTCTCATCTTTAGTATGCTTTGCCATAATACTAAAATAGTTCAAATTGTAGAAAATTCTTCAGATGCACAGAAATATTTGCAGAGAGAAGGTTTATTTTTCACCAAACAAGTCAGTGCAACATATGCACAGCATATATATTTACATTGGACTGAACAAAAATATGCTCACAAAAAAACAGTAAACTGAAAAAGAAAATTGCAGAAAAAAATATATAGAAAAAAAGAGGCAAGAAAAATAAACAGGCAGCATCTTGCCGCACAGCTGGGTCTGGCCACAACGCCTCGTCCACATCACAGGCAATATCTTCCCTTGCCAGACATCGAGGGAAGAAGTGCCTTGAGTGCCTTATCCATTCCTGAATCGCACCCACATCAATCTCATCACATGCCTCTCCCATAGCCTGCACAAGAGGCATGCGCACAAAGGGCTGCTGGTCGTATACCTTCCACCGCCATGCCAAAAATAACTCTTCTATGGGGTTCAGAAATGGTGAGTATGGTGGGAGGTATTGCACGAGAAATGGTGGGTGGTCAGCAAACCAGTTTTGGACTGGGGCTGCACGATGAAAGCTCACGTTGTCCTATACTACAACGTACCGGGTTCTTTGATGGTCTGCATCATTCATACGCTCTGGTGGTATGAGAATGTTGTGGAGACTGTCCAGAAATGTGAGAATATAGGCTGTGTTGTATGGTCCAAGGTTGGCATGACGGTGGAGGACACCATGCGACCATGCGTATTGGAGATGGCAGCGGCCATTGTGATGTTCCCACCACGTTGGCCAGGAACATCTATAATTGCTCTGTGGCCAATGACGTTTCTCCCCCTTATTCTGGTCTTTGCCAGGTTGAATCCAGCCTCATCTATAAAGATTAACTCATGTGGCATCCATTTCCAGTACTCCCTGAAAACAAAGAACAAAAGCAGTCAATATGGTGTTATCCAGTACACTGGGAAACAATGCTGCGTGTAGTGTACTGCAGTCAATATTGTACTTACATCCACATATGCTCGTCTGACCTCTTTGTTTCTTTGAGAGTTTCTCTCAAACGGCACCTTATAAAGTTGTTTCATTCTGATTTGGTTTCACTTGAGAATGCGAGCCAATGTGGACAGACTGACTCGTTGAATGTTGTTGAATATGGTGTTGTCTCGGATGATGTGGCTTTGAATTTCTCGTAATCTGATTTTATTATTTTCCAAAACCAAGTTTACAATGGCAGCTTCCTGTACCCCGGTGAACATTTGGCCCCTTCCTCCACCATGGTTACATCTCTCAGTCCTTTAGAAAAACAAAAAAACAAAAATATATGGCTTGGACAATGCAGCCTAAAGATATTTCCCCCACAGTAGAATAAATTCTACAGGAGATTTGTGCAGTTAGTGTATGACATCAGCCATTCATGAAGTAAACAGGTGTCACCCAACTGATACACTATGACATGGGGTGTACTACATAGTGTGAAATAAATGTTGGTTACATACCTGTACTCCAGTCTAAATGTCCGGATGACACAGGCAACAGTAAAACGTCTCAAGTTGGGCTGCACTCTCTGTCCAGCCTCTCGCATTGTCAACCCATGGTTGATGACATGATCAACTAAGGTTGCTCTGATTTCATTTGAAAGATGTTGTCTTCTTTGGCCATGAACTCCTCTACCAGCTCTACCCCTACCTCTCACTCTTCCTCCCCCTCATTCTTACCCTCCCTCTTCCTCTTCCTCTCTCTGCAACGGCTTCCATTGTTGTTGTAAAACAAAAAGTACTCACCTGTGGTCTTTTCATAGTGCTTACTTCTTGATTGAAGTGGTAACAATTAACCATTGAGGTGTTTGGCCAGGTGGCACATGTATTGGCCAATTAGCTCATGTAGTGTCATTTTGAATGGCAGTGTTTTGAAATGGCAAACATGTGACTTTATGTCAGATTGTTGTGTCTTATGCAGAGAACCGTGTGCAGTGCATTTAAAAAGTGCCATTTTGAATTGCAAAATGTGTGTAAAGCAGAAAATGTGTTTAGACTTTTGGAGACTTGAGAAGAGGTTTTGCTCTCTGTGTGTCAGTTTAAATAATTGTGCTGTGCATGTCATTTTAGTGTGTTAGCAATTGGAAAAAACTGTAACACAAAATACAATTAACTTCTACTGGCTTAATCTATTGATGTAATTAATAATTAAAATAGTATAACTCACTTTATTTAAAAATCATGCACAGTATTCACTAATGACCTGATTCACAGATAACATAATCACATGCAACTAGAACTTTGGCATAGATGATCCATGTCAACGGCAGACATGCGCTGACAAGTTAAGCACGCAACTGTGGACTGATCTCAAATCAGAGTACAGCCTGCTGAAAAGTGAAAAGGCACAGGACCTAACTATGGCTTTTGTCTCTGTAGGTGCTGTAGAAATTCACTCTTTTCACCCCTGTCTCAGCACCTGTGGGCCAGAGACACACACAGGAAGTACAAACACATACAGGAAGTACAGATGTTAAAACATTCATAGATTTCAGACACAGCATCAAATAACAGTATTGGAGATGAGTTATTTGAAACAGGAGGAAGAGGGGTTAATAAATAATTACGAGACTTACCAATCACCTTGTAGATAAATTGTCTCTACTCCATGGCTCTAAAGTTAGTGAGGGAGAGCAGAATTGAAATAGCTATCTAAGAAATCGAAAGTATAGCTCAATTGTTACATGGATTACTTTTAACAGTAAATAAACATGGAAGAGGTGCACAATTGGCATCTAAACATTGAGGTGAAAATAGAGAAAAGAAGAATGTCAACACAATAAAATAGTTTTTATCAATGTCGAGGTGTTACTAGGAAAAGCTACGACTCTCTCCCAGAGCGTCCGGGTCTTTCTGCCTTGGGCTCCAATGTGTATGACTATTTACTTTATGATACGTTATCAATAACGCAAATTAACCTCCATTTGCATACATTTGGTTTCCATGCAAAAATGTTTTGTTGGATTTCCATGGAGAATATACTTCAATATTGTATAATAACTGTAAAGAATGCTATTTTATTTTATAGAAAGTTCAAACAATACATTATGTGTTTAATGTCTGGGTTAAGTGCTTAGCTGGTGCAGGGCAGATTTCATGTTTTTCTTAGTTCATTGACCAGTCTAATGGCTACAGCAAAAAACATTTCCTCCTGTTAGTCTTACAATGGGGGCAACAGAAGAGCTTTCCAAATGGCAGGAGTTCAGATGCAGGATTGAGGATATGGGTTCCATCACCCTAGATTGCATAATATGGGCCTTCCTAAGAGTTTTCAGTCAGGCTTGCTTGACCTTGGAGCTGAGGTTCACAATACTTTGAATGTCAATATTCAACCAATGATCTTCACACTATAAGGGATTTGGGAAACAAAATGTGTCCTTATAAAGTGTACCTTGCCATGTCAAGTAAAACGACACCACTGACCTTCTGGCTCTAGGGAGTGTGTACCATGGCAAAGTAGGTAAACACAAATACTTACTATGAAACTCTCCATTTTCCACAGACTGTGCCTGTATATCTCTTTGTGTAGGTAACCCAGTAGTCAAATGATGTGTTATATAACACCTTGTCCTGATCAACCATTAACACAAAACGTCATATAGTACCTGCCCTGGGTCTCTCTGGCTAACCATTAACAGTGGTGTAGTGTCAATATAGAGTGACCTCTCGACCTGAACCACTGTTGTGTCTGCAGGGTGGTGTTTATATTAGGAGGGATAGGGTGGGGCAGATTGATTGAGGAGAGAGGTTGTGAGGGAAGGGGTGTATGTGGAACGTATGATAATGGAGTGAGGGGGGCATTGACATGAGGGGACATGGGGGGGGGTTAGGAGTGAGGGGGGATATTTCGGCTTGGCCCTTAAGACCCTCACAAACTTCTACAGATGCACCATTGAGAGCATACTGTAGGGCTGTATCACCACCTGGTACGACAATTAATTGCACCGACCGCAACCACAGAGCTTTCAGAGGGTGGTGCGGTCAGCTCAATGTGTCACACTGCCTGCCCCCCGGGACATCTACAGCACCCGGTGTCACAGGAAGGCCAAGAAGATCATCAAGGACCTCAGCCACCCGAGCCACGGCCTGTTCACCCCATGAAGGGGTTAGGACAGGTGCATCAAAGCTGGGAACGAGAGACTGAAAAACAGCTTCTATCTCAATGCCATCAGACGATTAAATAGTCACCACTAGCCGGCCTCTGCCCAGTACCCTGCCCTGAACTGAGTCGCAGTTTCTAGCCAGCTCCCACCCCGTTCTCTAGCCTGAACCTTAGAGACTGCTGCCCTATGTACATAGAGTCATTGAATAGCCACATTCTTATCGGCAGACTCAACAGCCTTGGTTTCTCAAATGACTGCCTTGCCTGGTTCACCAACTACTTCTCTGATAGAGTTCAGTGTGTCAAATCGGAGGGCATGTTGTCCGGACCTCTGCCAGTCTCTTTGGAGGTGCCACAGGGTTCAATTCTCGGGCCGACTCTCTTCTCTGTATACATCAATGATGTCGCTCTTGCTGCTGGTGATTCTCTGATCCACCTCTACGCAGACGATACCATTCTGTATACTTCTGGCCCTTCTTTTGACACTGTGTTAACTAACCTCCAGACGAGCTTCAATGCCATACAACTCTCCTTCCGTGTCCTCCAACTGCTCTTAAATGCAAGTAAAACTAAATGCATGCTCTTCAACCGATCGCTGCCCGCACCTGCCCGCCCGTCCAGCATCACTACTCTGGACGGTTCTAACTTAGAATATGTGGACAACTACAAATACCTAGGTGTCTGGTTACAATAACTGTTCGTCGGGAGCTTCATGAAATGGGTTTCCATGGCCGAGCAGCCGCACACAAGCCTAAGATCACCATGTGCAATGACAAGCGTCGGCTGGAGTGGTGTAAAGCTCGCCACAATTGCACTTCTCTGGAGTGATGAATCACACTTCACCATCGGGCAGTCCGACAAACAAATCTGGGTTTGGATGATGCCAGGAGAACGCTACCTGCCCCAATGCATAGTGCAAACTATAAAGTTTGGTGGAGGAGGGATAATGGTATTGGGCTGTTTTTCATGGTTCGGGCTAGGCACCTTAGTTCCAGTGAAGGGAAATCTTAATGCTACAGTATACAATGACTTTCTAGACAATTCTGTGCTTCCAACTTTGTGGCAACAGTTTGTGGAAGGCCCTTTCCTGTTTCAGCATGACAATGAAAACTCCCTTACATAAAGCAAGGTCCATACAGAAATGATTTGTTGAGATAGGTGTGGAAGAACTTGACAGGCCTACACAGAGCCCTGACCTCAACCCCATCGAACACCTTTGGGATGAATTGGAATGCCGACTGCGAGTAATACGTAACCGCCCAACATCTTGACCTCACTAATGGTCTTCTGGCTGAATCGAAGCAAGGTGCGTGACCTTAATCTTTTAAACTCTCATGTCTCTCATTACATACTTCAACATGTATAGTCACACACTGACTGGGCCTGACACAGCACAAAATCCTATCTCATCTATGTCACCACTTGACTCAGCACTCCGATGTCTGAAGTCATTATGATACAAGGTCAACATAGGACTAAACCATTCTTTTCTTAGGTTACCATAAAAGAGATTAGGAGAATATCAGTAGAATGGGACTGGGTAAGAATGCATTTATTGTACAAATAAAACATCATAACGACATGTTATGAAATGTTCTCCTGGGATTTTACTGGCCACAAAAGAAGGTATACTTGCCAAAATATAATACAGTACTGGTCAACAAATAAATGCAAAATGACTCACATTCTTATTTTTCTACTTTTATACACGTCAAACAATATTCCCTTTAAGCTGCGCGCAGTAGCTTGTGACTTCCCCGCAGCTCCCCCAGGATTGCCTTGCAGAGCACAGAAGAAATATCAGCCCACAGAGAGAAGCAGGAGATTGAACTTGACTCAACTTTCTAGAGTTTTCCCTGTTAGTTAACACTATCAACGTTTCCCTTTACTGTGGCAATTGTGATCAAGTGAGTTATTAGCTCAGTTATAGATAATGTGTAGTCAGCAATAGGAGAGTGATTGCTTCCTACAAGAGCACAAAATGTCAACATTTCTAGACATCTTTGAAAAGCTAGTCAAATAAAGAGCTTTTTTGTCTTAAAGGGGCAGTGTTGTAATTTGAGACAGGCTTGAATAATAGAACAGCTATTTCCATGTGTTATGGGATGCATTTTCTCCATTGTTTTTGATGGTAGGCCACTCTGGAAGGCCTATATTATGATCAAATAGCAACAGTAGCCTACTTGGCCACTGTTAAAACGAACTTAAAGCGAGTACAACCTCAGTGTTCACAGTAAATGTGCTGAAAGTTGCACAGAATTTTCACAACGTTCAGGTTCGCACTCAGCAGACCTGCAATTTGCTAAATGCCCCCCCAAAATTAAGGGATCATTGATGTCAAATGATAGAATAAAAAACATACCCCTGATCTTTCTTCAGTTTGTTCAGGGTGATACTATATTTACATTGACATTTTTGTCATTTATTAGACATTCTTATCCAGAGTGACTTACAACCTGATACAAAAGACTGTGAATGTGTACAAATGATAACTTGCTATGCTTGCTAGTTACATTGTTTGCTATGTTGTAGACAATTCCTGCCATAGTAACTCTAGCTATCTATTGGAAATTGTGAAAGGGGCCCATCCCCCAACCCTTAAGGAAGTGCTTTGTAAACCATATTAATCAATGAATTAATCAAACCAGAATCATTGTCATATCATGTTGACTTTTATTATTCTCCGGCCCATCTGGCTCTACAACTCATCATAATAATCACCTTATCAACCCATCTTACAGAAATAACACAGTACTAAAAAAGGAATATTAAAGCATTGAAGATTATTTTCAGAATAAATAACACTAAAATAAGTACATAGTAAACTCCATTGCCTTGGCTCCAGACTCCCAGTGGGAGTAGAGGAATGAAGTTATCCCTAGAAACTGATCTAAGTCCAGTGTTGAATCGCTTTCCTCAATGGTGAAGGTTAGTATTTGAGCAGGGTAAACTCTTTCTAGATCTGGGCCAGAGGGAGAATTCCACCAGCAGCATCTCTCGAGTCAGGGTTAAGGGCTAGAGGTCAGGCGTCAAGGGCGCCCCCAAAAATGGTGGATAGATGAGATGTCCCACTCAGGCCGTTTACCATTGACCAAAAATGGTCAGTTCCTTTCTGCTTAAGGGGGTGGCTCTCCCATAGCACCATTGCATTAGTAGCTGGGTTTGGTCTGTTTAGTTTATTGACTGTATATGAACCAGAAAAAACTTGCGAGTGGAATGTCTCGCTTCCTCTTCCGTCACTCTGGTGGCCCCCTCAGTGATTCGTCGAAGAAGGACAGGGGGGCGTCTTGGCTGAGCAAGGGCATCCTCTCTCCAAGCACAGCGTCTCTGAAGTTTGGTCGTCTCCAGGCGTAGACTACACTGTTCAGACAGCCCTGCAGAGACACCGTCACCGCCTGCAGCGACACCAAGATGGAGTATAGTGGGTACCCAACCAAAAAAATCTGTATTTATTTTCACACAATTTTTTGCCTAAATCCAATGACATGTTGACATTTTTTTGTTGATTTCACATTGAATTCACGTTAGTTGGCAACTCAACCAAATGTCAGTCAGTTCAATGTCTAGTTTTGATTTACATCTGTGCCCAGTGGGTAAGGTTAAAGCATTATGGGTGCTTATCTAGTGTCATTATTAATTTTACATAGTTAAAGAACACTCTCTAGGGGAAAGGGTAATTCATTCTGGGTGATGGCATCTTGTTAGGGCTATGTATGTCTGCAGTCAGCAGTGAGATAGTTGTATAGAAATACTGACCTGTATAACATAGAGGGGGAAGAGCTTCTCTTTAGGTATGTCTGGCATCACAGACAGGACAACCAGAAGAAGAGCTGGTGACAGGAAAAAAAAATAGGAGGTTGGAGATACACGCAGACAATGTGCGTGTGTGTGTCAGAGGAGGCTGGTGGAAGGAGCTATAGGAGGACAGGCTCATTGTAATGGCTGGAATGGAATAAATGGAATGGAGTAAAACACACTTTTCCATGTGTTATATTTGTTTGGTACCCTTCCATTGATTCCGTTCCAGCCATTACAATGAGCCCGTCCTCTTATAGCTCCTCCCACCAGCCTCCTGTGTGTGTGTGTGTGTGTGTGTGTGTGTGTGTGTGTGTGTGTGTGTGTGTGTGTGTGTGTGTGTGTGTGTGTGTGTGTGTGTGTGTGTGTGTGTGTGTGTGTGTGTGTGTGTGTGTGTGTGTGTGTGTGTGTGAGTGCGTGCGTGCGTGCGTGCGTGCGTGCGTGCGTGCGTGCGTGCGTGCGTGCGTGCGTGCGTGCTTGGATGACTTGTGTACCTGGCGTCCAGCAGAAGATGATAACCACAATCATGTAGCGAACAGTGGAGAACACACCCCTCAGTCTTTTCCTGGAACGTGCGTCTCCCTCCACAGGAAATAGTCCCTCCCCGTACCTGCGATACAAGCTGTCCACCTTGTAGTAAACCACCTGCACAGGTACAGTACATCATCACTCATCATTTTCATGATCATCATTCTTCATTATATTGGCTGTAAACTACTTAAACTACTGTAAATGAACCCATGTTGATATGGTAACTGTATTGTGTGTTGTATGCTAGACTAGTGAAGATGTCTGGTACTTACTGTGCAGCACACCAACACTAGTATCACACTGAAGAAGAGAAAGCATCGCATGAACATGTCATGGATCTGTTCCTGAAAAACAAAACAAGGTCTCATTCAATATGCTCTCCAGTCCCTTCATAAACACACAGATACAACCCAGGTGGAACCAGGTATTTACTCACAATATCTGAGCAGTGGTCACTCCAGACATGCAAGAAGAGGATACAGCTAGGAGGAAACAAAATCACAGAGAGAGGTGAGATAAGGAAACCATTTCATTCATACGATTTGTTTCGCTATAGTATCTACATTTTCTCTCATTAGTGTCATAAGACACATTTTGACAAAGACACACACACACACCTGGTGCAGTATGTGCTAACTTCACTGTTGTTTGCTGTCCCGTGGCCGGCTGGTACCAAGTCCGCTGTGGTCAGGACTAAAGACATTGTGTACGCAAAGTACATCACCAACGGCGTAAACCTGTTGGGGCATCACACACACAAACAGTTAGGGACATATGTTGCTTTTAAGACACTACGCAGATCAGTTTGGTTAAAAGCAGGGATGTTATCAGTTGGAAATTAAATGGTGACTCACCACACAAGTGTATATACAGGCAAAACCACCACCCTTCGTCTACACTGGGACTGGGGGGAGAGAGAGATATTTGATTTTAGAATGAATCAAACAAAGTCGAGGTGTGTGTGTGCCCTTGGTGGAGGGTTGGGACCTCACCTCTTCCTCTCTTGGTCTCTCCCTCCATCCCTCGACAGCATGCTTTGACTCCCAGGCATACACTACCACCAGCAGAAACGACACACAGTAAAATGTCTGGAACAGAGAACACACACACACCATACACCCACAAACACACCCACAAACACACAAACACACCCACAAACACACAAACACACACACAAAGTTAAATGTATAGAAAAAAGCACACAGTAAAGTGTCAAGAACAGCAAGCGCACACAGTTAAAGGTCTGTAATAGAAAAGGACAAGCTGTAATACTGCTTCTTCACACTCTGTCTCTATAAATGACACAGCATAATGTCATGCTCCATGACATAACACAGTATAGAACAGTTCCTCCACCCCAAATGTACTGCGTGTTCTGTCTGACCTGCACATTATGTGAATGTGAAGTCTAAACAAACATGAACTAAAATGCTTTTAAAGTTGGATCACTCGCACTGCAGCACTCAAAGACAGACTATGTACAGTATCTATGCCTTATCTATACCTTAGTCTAGAGGTGAGCACACAAGCATTCTAGTCTTTTTATAAACAAAATTTCAAGTAATTGTTTGGCAATTCACAGATCTGTAGTGCGTCTCAAAGCTATAGAGTGTTTTTTAAGGAGACCACGTACAAAATTGAACTCGATTGTATCTACAGAACGTTCATTCTAAGTTGAGGATTATTATAGTGCACTATCCCTGCAAATAAGAACCACAGTAGGCTGGCTCACCAGTGACAGAGGCAGTAGGTGTTTACAGATTAACACACTGTCGGTGAAGCTGTCGGTCTCATTCATTGCATTGGTGAACATCAAGGTGGCTGCTGCCAACAGATCAGCTACAGCCAGCTGGACCAGGGGCTGCACCTAGAGAGACACAGGTGTGTGTTAGCAAAACTAAGAGAAAATGACAACAACATTGTACATCAACGGCCACAGAATATAGCCTGTCTAATGTGCTTGAGGTAAGTGGGAATAGACTTGATATCATTCATAGCCGTGGTGTTACAGCGTCTGTAAGACTGTGTCAAGGGTCACATTGGTCCCATCACCAACATTTCTGACAGTGCTCTGGATGGGTTATTGTATGTTTAGGCTCCATGGACATTCAGTAAATAGTTTGTACTGGTACTGTTCGTTCCCTGTTCTATAGTTCAGGTATTATTGTCCCTTTGTCCAGCCAGCCTCTGTGACCCTTCTAGAATATGCCTCTGACTTTAGCTAGAGTTGATAGAGCACACAGTCCTATAGTTCTGCCTCAATGAGGGAGTATAGACACAAGCAGACAGAGAGGGAGTAGCCTGGGCCACGTTCAGTTGGCCACAACGTTTCAGGAAACATAATGATTATGTTTTGTAGAAAAGACATGCCTCTATTTGACATTTAGAGTAAGGAATCATGTCAGCTCCATTCATGACTATTCTACCTGCAATGTTCAGGTAGTTACATCCTAATGAGAGTGAGCCTGGTAGACAGATATTTAGCCAAGACACCGCCTTGGAAATCATTTTTACAATAACTAAGTTGCATTATCACACTCACACACACACACATAGGTACACATAAGCACACACGCACAAACATACACACACACACACACACACAATCAAACATTCTCTTCTTATCCACCCACCTGTTCTTGTAAGTGCCTCCTCCTTGCGATGGAAACCACCAGCACTGAAAAACTCCCAATCAAGCTGTAAGCAGAAAGTAAAATACCTCAATACTGATTGTATAAAATTATAGCACTATTACATAACATTCCATCATTTCATTCAGCATGTTCACAAAGGTTGTGATGGAGAATAATTACAATTAAATTGAAACAGAAACCCATGAAATACAATAAAGAAATATAAAATCCAAGATAAAATGTAATGTACTGTAAGCCTACACCATGACCTATAAACCATCGGAATAACTAGCAGGTATGCCTGACGTAGATGGATTTAATTGAGCACACTGCCCATGAACTAACTAACTCTCTCTCTCTCTCTCTCTCTCTCTCTCTCTCTCTCTCTCTCTCTCTCTCTCTCTCTCTCTCTCTCTCTCTCTCTCTCTCTCTCTCTCTCTCTCTCTCTCTCTCTCTCTCTCTCTCTCTCTCTCTCTCTCTCTCTCTCTCTCTCTCTCTCTCTCTCTCTCACTCACTCACTCACTCACTCACTCACTCACTCACTCACTCACTCACTCACTCACTCACTCACTCACTCACTCACTCACTCACTCACACACACACACACACACACACACACACACACACACACACACACACACACACACACACACGTTTGTTTTACTATCATTGTGGGGACCAAACAATTGATTCCCATTCAAAATACTATTTTCCTTGAACCCTTAACCTTAACCCCAAACCCCTAATCCCAATTGTAACCCTAAACATAAACCTTAAGCCTAAAATAGCCTTTTTTCTTGTGGGGACCAGCAAAATGTCCCCACTTGTCAGAATTGTCCTTGTTTTACTATCCATGTGAGGACTTCTGGGCCCCACAAAGATATTAAAACCAAAAACACACACACCCACCCACACACACATACACATTGTGGAGGGGGCTTGGTTGAGGGTATTTAGTAAAAAGGGGGAGCTGTCCAACCGAGTAGGTGCTGAAATGGGAGACTAACAACTCAAAAATCACTCACTCATCTCAATACCTCTGCAATCAGATATAGGCTACATACATTCAAATATAAAAAGTCAAGGAAAAGAACAAGGTAGCCTCAAAAATTATGTATATCAAATTTGACCCCAAATAAACATATCATAATCAAGCGGTTCTTTGCAGCCAAGCAACAAACTCCTCATCTGCTATGCAGGCTTAAATTGCACTATGGTAGTGGCGTAACGAGCTATGGTTAGACATAAAAACACAGTGCTTTATATTTTTCTATGGGCCCAGGCTATGATGTGTTAGGATACATTCAGCATTGCGTTAGTCACATGCATGTCAGGTTGCTCAACTGGTCTGACTGGCAACACTGAAGAAATATGAATCTGAAAAGATGGGAGGCCAACCGTGTTATTATGACTTGACACATGAAGTCAACTTCTCAGTGGTGTAGCTTGCCAGTCTACATTTTCAACAACAACAAACTAAAATATGTTCTAGACTAACCAACTATACATTGGTTTGATTTGAAAACACAGGTAAAGTTATTTTCACTACACTTAAGAGCAGATAAATGTAGAAACAGCTAGACCTAAAAATCCTCAAATCCTAGCCAACATGGATGCAACACTTTACATCCATGTGTCACAGATAGTCTAAGGGTGTTTGAAGTCAGATATGCTTACCTTACAGACAGAGATACTAGGTACACAGTCGAGAGACCAGTGATCTAAATAAAGGAAGAAAATTCAAATCAATTCAATAGTGTGTTAAAATAGCCTACTATATAAAACAGACTGAGCCTGGGCTTATAGCGCCAAAAAGAGCGGCAAAATCTGGACCCCTACAAATCAGCCGGGCTAGACAATCTGGACCCTTTCTTTCTAAAATTATCTGCCAAAATTGTCGCAACCCCTATTACCAGCCTGTTCAATCTCTCTTTCGTGTCGTCTGAGATTCCCAAAGATTGGAAAGCAGCTGCAGTCATCCCCCTCTTCAAAGGGGGGGACACTCTTGACCCAAACTGCTATAGACCTATATCTATCCTACCCTGCATTTCTAAGGTCTTCGAAAGCCAAGTCAACAAACAGATTACCGACCATTTCGAATCCCACCATACCTTCTCCGCTATGCAATCTGGTTTCAGAGCTGGTCATGGGTGCACCTCAGCCACGCTCAAGGTCCTAAACGATATCCTAACCGCCATCAATAAGAAACAATACTGTGCAGCCGTATTCATTGACCTGGCCAAGGCTTTCGACTCTGTTGATCACCACATCCTCATCGGCAGACTCGATAGCCTTGGTTTCTCAAATGATTGCCTCGCCTGGTTCACCAACTACTTCTCTGATAGAGTTCAGTGTGTCAAATCGGAGGGTCTGTTGTCCGGGCCTCTGGCAGTCTCTATGGGGGTGCCACAGGATTCAATTCTTGGACCGACTCTCTTCTCTGTATACATCAATGATGTCGCTCTTGCTGCTGGTGAGTCTCTGATCCACCTCTACGCAGACGACACCATTCTGTATACTTCTGGCCCTTCTTTGGACACTGTGTTAACAACCCTCCAGACGAGCTTCAATGCCATACAACTCTCCTTCCGTGGCTTCCAATTGCTCTTAAATACAAGTAAAACTAAATGCATGCTCTTCAACCGATCGCTGCCTGCCACCTGCCCGCCCGTCCAACATCACTACTCTGGACGGTTCTGACTTAGAATATGTGGACAACTACAAATACCTAGGTGTCTGGTTAGACTGTAAACTCTCCTTCCAGACTCACATCAAACATCTCCAATCCAAAGTTAAATCTAGAATTGGCTTCCTATTTCGCAACAATGCATCCTTCACTCATACTGCCAAACATACCCTTGTAAAACTGACCTACCGATCCTCGACTTCGGCGATGTCATTTACAAAATAGCCTCCAATACCCTACTCAATAAATTGGATGCAGTCTATCACAGTGCCATCTGTTTTGTCACCAAAGCCCCATATACTACCCACCACTGCGACCTGTACACTCTCGTTGGCTGGCCCTCGCTTCATACTCGTCACCAAACCCACTGGCTCCAGGTCATCTACAAGACCCTGCTAGGTAAAGTCCCCCCTTATCTCAGCTCGCTGGTCACCATAGCAGCACCCACCTGTAGCACGTGCACCAGCAGGTATATTTCACTGGTCACCCCCAAAGCCAATTCCTCCTTTGGTCAACTTTCCTTCCAGTTCTCTGCTGCCAATGACTGAAATGAACTACAAAAATCTCGGAAACTGGAGACACTTATCTCCCTCACTAGCTTTAAGCACCAGCTGTCAGAGCAGCTCACAGATTACTGCACCTGTACATAGCCCATCTGTAATTTAGCCCAAACAACTACCTCTCCTCCTACTGTATTTATTTATTTTGCTCCTTTGCACCCCATTATTTATATCTTTACTTTGCACATTCTTCCACTGCAAATCTACCATTCCAGTGTTTTACTTGCTATATTGTATTTACTTCGCCACCATGGCCTTTTTTTGCCTTTACCTCCCTTATCTCACCTCATTTGCTCACATTGTATATACTTATTTTTTTTCTACTGTATTATTGACTGTATGTTTATTTTACTCCATGTGTAACTCTGTGTTGTTATATGTGTCGAACTGCTTTGCTTTATCTTGGCCAGATCGCAATTGTAAATGAGAACTTGTTCTCAACTTGCCTACCTGGTTAAATAAAGGTGGGGGGGGGGGGGGGGGGGGGGGGGATGCAGCTCTGTATGGTTTTACATAGGCCACTAGGCCTATAGCTATACCTAAAATGTAAATAGGTTTAGGATACACATCAATTTACTTGCACTAATCAGTGAAAAAAATATTTCATACCTGGTCATTATTTAAAGTTCCATTTGAAGGATCCATAGTGAATGAGCCGCACAATTGCCACCTTGGCAAAGTTATTCAAAGCGAACCTGTCCTTAGCCTGAAATAAAGAAAGCGTTATCCATGTGGTCCACAGCACAAAAGATATGATTCTTTCCATAAATCTGAGTGGGTTATTAACAGATGGCCCCGCCCATGGCACAAAGATATCTGCACCTTGGACCGGTCTGTCACGTGTCCACTTACCTGCACAACGAAAAGCCCCGCAGCACGGGACAGGTGAAGGAATGTCCCCTCGGGAATGCCGTGCATGGCTTTCTTTTGCCTGTCAATGAACCATGACTCATACAGGTTTGGAGATTTTTAGAAAAGGCCAGAGATTGAAATGAATCCTTGCATAACCTGGAGATTCCAGAATATGGGGCCATTGAAGTTATTTCTTTATGGGACACACAAATACAGATGAGAAATACTAAAATGCAGTAAAAACATTGTTTACTCTTAATACCCGATTAACACATTTCTCTGTGATAGTAGACTGTGATAGTAGGCTAGCTGCCCTAAGTGTCTGTTACACCCTCTATAACCACTGTGGTTATTATTTGACCATGCTGGCCATCTATGAACATTTCAACATCTTGTAGAACGATCTGGCTTTAATGGCCATGTACTCTATAATCTCCACCAGCACAGACAGAAGAGGACTGGCCACCCCTCAGAGCCTGGTTCCTCTCTAGGTTTCTTCCTAGGTTCCTGCCTTTCTAGGGAGTTTTCCTAGCCACTGTGCGTCCACATCTGCATTGCTTGCTCTTGTTTTAGGCTGGGTATCTGTATAAGCACTTTGTGATAACTGCTGATGTAAAAAGTGCTTTATAAAATAAATGTGATGGATTGATTGGGGCAGCACACTCCTGATAACACAGAAGTCTCACGTTTTGCACATCTATTGCACAGAATATCCTCAGTTAGTCAGGTGTGCTCTACACCTGTCGTGAGTGTGCACGTCGTGCGTGCAAGTTTATGTTTCAAACAATCTCTATAATGTGTGACATTGGTCCCTGCCCACTGCAGAAACAAACACATGACATCCCTCACACTTTAGAATTGAATGACATGCATCATGAGAAGGATAAAAAAATGCATGCTACCCTCTGATGTTAAATTGTGCTGTCAGATGCTATGGTGCGCTGAGAAATACCAAAGATGATCTATACCGTGGGGCAAAAAAGTATTTAGTCAGCCACCAATTGTGCAAGTTCTCCCACTTAAAAAGATGAGAGAGGCCTGTAATTTTCATCATAGGTACACTTCAACTATGACAGACAAAATGAGAAAAAAAATCCAGAAAATCACATTGTAGGATTTTTAATGAATTTATTTGCAAATTATGGTGGAAAATAAGTAGGGAGTTTCAGAGGGAGTTTGAAACTTGGTAGTCAGTGTTGCAACCGAGGACAGAATAATTGAATTTGCTATGTGCTTCAGCACTAGGCGGTCTCATTCTGTGAGCTTGTGTGGCCTACCACTTCGCGCTGAGCCGATGTTGCTCCTAGACATTTCCACTTCACAATAACAGCACTTACAATTGACCAGGGCAGCTCTAGCAGGTTGAAAAGGTGGCATCCTATGACGGTGCCACGTTGAAAGTCACTGAGCTCTTCAAGAAGACCATTCTACTGCCAATGTTTTGTCTATGGAGATTACATGGCTGTGTGCTCGATTTTATACACCTGTCAGCAACGGGTGTGGCTGAAATAGCCAAATACACTAATTTGAAGGGGTGTCCACATACTTTTGTGCTTCTATATACAGTAAATGCAGTACATCGACTCTTCCTCGGGAAATACTGGCCAGAGGGTCAATCTGATGTGACATTAGTTCGCATTGCAATAACAGCGTAACCGTGTTGTAATGACATCTGGTGCCACACAATTGAACTGCAGCTGGCTGGCAAAATCAGTGTGAACAAGTGACCTTTTACTCATTTTTTTTATGTGATACAAATGAGTAGGGTTGGGTCGGTCGAACCCGTAAATGCAGAGTCGTTTTACTTACGATAATGTTTGTCAAGACACCTGGCCTTGCATTAATGGGTTAATATTATTGTTGTTGTTCAATTTCCATCAGCACATTGAACCCACTGTATTACTAATAAAGTTGAGTCAAATAGATGACGTCGGGAGTTCCACGTTGGCCCGGACGTGGCAGCAGCATCAGAGGACAGAAATAAACGATTCTTGCTTTGGGTGTCACAAACAGAACGATTCACGCCTCGTCTCAACAACGACAAGAATTTAGAAAAGCTTTGCTTAAGATTTTGACATTCACTCACAACATGGGGCTTCTAATCTCGTCAGTTTTTACCAGACTGTTCGGCAAGAAACAGATGAGAATACTTATGGGTAAGTGTCAGCTGTTCGCTAACTAGCTGAAGTCGATGTCAGGTCATCTGTCTAACTTTAGCTTTCAAATGTAAAACTCACGCCACTGGAGTCTTTATTGAGTAAGTAGCCCATGAAGAAAAACTGATTCGTTGGACCCAAATGATTTAGCTTGAAGATTCAATAGTAACGGTAACAAATTAGCTAACGTTACGTTAGTTAACATTAAAGTAACGTTAGTAAATATTTGTTAGTGTTGCTAACTGCTACATTACTGTAGCTAGCTAACGTTAACTTTTTAACTCCCTCGTATTTCATATGTTACAACGATTCATCGATACGTATGCTATGATGCTGGTGAAGTTGTTTCGCGCACCTACAGTGCTGGTCATTAGAAAAAACTATTTTTTGTTGGTTCATTGTCGTGTCAACAAACTTGCAGAATGTTCATAGCCAACTAGCTAACAAAATACCTATCTACTCTAGCAATGTTGTCTTTGAGTAGTTTTTTTTGAGTAGTTTGTTAGTTCTAGTTAACGTTAGCTAGCCATTTTAGCTTATCTGTCATTTGCTGGTGGATTTTCGTATCTTCAAACAGCTGTATCGATATGGATAGTCAATGAGTGATTGCTCGCTCATGCTTGCAGTTGTATGTGCGAATGAGATCTCATTATTTTAATCATAACGTTGTTTGTGTGTTCTCAGTTGGCTTGGATGCTGCAGGGAAAACCACTATCTTGTACAAACTGAAGCTGGGAGAAATAGTGACCACCATTCCAACTATTGGTAAAACACACTCAAACAGTCACACCCACCACCTGTCACCCTCCAGTCTCAACTGTTCCTACTCCGGGCATCAACCTTTGTTGATGATCACCATAGCTAGGTATATTGGAGTCACTAATCACATTCACACAGAGTGTACAAAACATTAGGAACGCCTGCTCTTTCCATGACATCGACTGACCAGGTGAATCCAGATGACAGCTATGAGCTCTTATTGATGCACGTGTTAAATCCACTTCAATCAGTGTAGATGGAGGAGACAGGTTAAAGATGGATTTTTAACCCTTTAGACATCGTTTGTGTGTGTGCCATTCAGAGGGTGAATGGGCAAGACAAAATATTTAAGTGCCTTTGAAATAGGTATGGTAGTAGGTGTCAGGTTTACAGTTTGAGTGTCAAGAACTGCAACGCTGCTGGGTTTTTCACACGCAACAGTTTCCTGTGTGTATCATGAATGGTTTTCCACCCACATTAGATCCAGCCAACTTGACACAACTGTGGGAAGCATTGGAGTCACCATGGGCCAGCATCTCTGTGTTCCTAATGTTTTGTACATGTTGTATATAGCCTAATATTGACATCCATAAATTGTGGGAGTGACATTTAAACCCAATACATGCATACATACAGGTCCACCACACCCTCAAAGTTTCCAAGGTGATAGCTCATGTGACGACAATTGTTTTTGAACACTGGAAATTAGAAATGTCTATTTGTTTAAGGCCCTTAATGGTGTGTGTGTGGGTGACAGGCTTTAACGTGGAGACGGTGGAGTACAAGAACATCTGCTTCACCGTGTGGGATGTGGGTGGGCAGGACAAGATCAGACCTCTCTGGAGACACTACTTCCAGAACACACAGGTAACTCACGCACCAAAAGGAAACCGGGGAGGCTACACTACAGCCTGCTCTTTTACTACTCTTATGTAATGCCTCCGGACATCCTCCTGACTGTCCCTGCCCTGCTCTGACTTTGTGTTCCTCCCTCAGGGTCTGATCTTTGTAGTAGACAGCAAC
Organism: Salvelinus namaycush; assembly: GCF_016432855.1. Classification (NCBI taxonomy): domain Eukaryota; kingdom Metazoa; phylum Chordata; class Actinopteri; order Salmoniformes; family Salmonidae; genus Salvelinus; species Salvelinus namaycush. The sequence continues at coordinate 34,133,588 of NC_052315.1, forward strand.
GACAGAGAGAGAGTGGCTGAGTCTGCAGAGGAGCTCTCCAAAATGGTGGGTACAGTGCTCTAGATTAAAATAAGAAATACACTGGTGCTCACAAAAATACACTGGTGCTCACAACTTTAAAAAGTTAGAAGCACCACATGACATTTAGGAACACCTGAAAATGTGTTTTTTAAATGCATTTTTTTTTAAATTCAGAGCCTAAATTAATTCTAGCTGCTCTTGACACCTGTTGTGCCCTAGAAACTAATATGTAACATTGTAAATTAGGGCTGCACGATATATCGGTGAACCTATCGGTATCGGATGATATTAGCTAAAAATGCCAACATCGGTATTGGCCGATGTCTAGTTTAACACCGATGTCAAAGCTGACGTGCATACCTATATATCGTAGGTACGTGATGTAATGACGCCATGTAAAATTTTGCGGTACACCTGCAACACAGCATTCCTAACCTAGCCCACAATGTCAGTGTGACAACTCAAAAGACGAAATCCATTAAAGCCAAGATGATGTAATTCTTTGCCCTTGACAATCAACCGTTCTCTGTCGTGGCTGATGTTGGCTTTCGCCAACTGGTCGAGCACCGGTACATACGATCAAGTGCGCTATTTTTCAGATGTTGCCCTTCTGGAGTTATACAGTAATAGCGTCACTGCTATTAGCTTCACAACATACATACTATGGAACACCGTTTGGGTCTTTGCGTTTCAAAAAGATACAGTAGCACTGTCAAAGCTGTGCAAACAAGCAAAAGCCGGCCACGAAATGTGTTTACAATACCTTGTTGGTAATAAAGCATAATTTGTTTGACCGCAACTTCTGGGGTAGCTAGCTTTAGCTTGGTACCTAGCTAGCGCCAATACAACCAGCCTGAAAACAATGACCAGTGGAAACGGCAGTCATTTTCATTATTCTCACATGTTGTTCGCCTATTGAAATTTAACTTCAGTTCATGAAAATAAATAGCTAGCCAGCCACTTAACCTTGTTTCCCAAAGCTAACGTTATAAGCAGCCAGCTAGCTTCATCTGGCTAGTGAGGCTTGACCGGACTTGGTTATGTATTGTGAAGCTAGCCACAATAAGGATTAGGTACAATAGTGGTATTTGCGGTGTGTCTTCAAAATAAAAGTATGTGATGCAAATATATACAAATAGTAGAATTATGTTATACTTTTATTTTGAAGGCTAACTGCAAAGTCCACTAGTGGCTAATCCTTATTGTGGCTAGCTTCACAAAGATGGGTTTACATTTACATTTTAGTCATTTAGCAGACGCTCTTATCCAGAGCGACTTACAAGTACATACATTCATACTTTTTTGTACTGGCCCCCCGTGGGAATCGAACCCACAACCCTGGCGTTGCAAGCGCCATGCTCTACCAACTGAGCCACACGGCTCAGCCACACGTTTGACCACCATTAATCAAATAAGAACTGTCTTATAAATTAGGGTTATTTTAGATGACACCTAGCTATATAGTTAGCTAGCTAACTATAGCTACTGAAACAGATTATGTTGTTTTGCTATGTTTTTTGGGAAGAACATTGTTTGCATCCATGAGCTAGCTAGCTTTTTATGACCAGCACTATAGGTGCACGAGACAACTTTACCAGCATCATAGCATACGTATCAAATCGTTGTGACAGATGAAATACGAGTGATGGTGTATGAACGCGTTAAATTATGTGACGTGCAGTCATATTCAGGTCCTGATTGGTCAAAAAGCTTATTTGACACGTCAAGTAGTGTTATTTGACGTATCTTTTTTTGACATGCAAAGACCCAAACGGCGTTCCATAGCAATCCTGGTTGAGAATGAAACGCCTGAACAAATAAACAACGAAACAGCACAGCAAGTAAGTGAAAGAAATAATGGGAACATGCGTAAATGCCAACAAAATAACTCTTTGGTCAGTGTGGTGTGCGTGTGACCTTTATTTAACTAGGCAAGTCAGTTAAGAACAAATTCTTATTTACAATGACGGCCTACCCCGGCCAAACCCGGATGAAGCTGGGCCAATTGTGCGCCGCCCTATGGGACTCAATCGCGGGCGGATGTGATGCAGCCTGGATTTGAACCAGGGACTGGAGTGATGTCTCTTGCACTGAGATGCAGTGCCTTAGACCGCTGCGTCCATGTGTCTGTTAAGCATTCTAGTACAGTTAAATAGTTAAAAGGCCGCAATTTTTTTTAATATCGGTATTTTTTGGGTGGGGCAAGGAAGATATCGGTATCAGCCAAAAATGTAATATCGGTGCATCACTAGTGTGAATACATTAGTTTATTATAAAAGCTAAAATGTTGATACAAATATCTGGATATACTGGTGAAGTTACCAGACGGGTATACTACAAAGCAGGATCAATGAGTTAGCCAGCTAACTTTGATAAACAACCAGAAAAAACAGATTTTTCTGGTTCGTTAAGAAATCAAAACTTGTTGGTTGATTTTGGTGGTTGTCAATTAGACAACCACAAAATGCCCATTTCAAGCTTATCCCACCCCAAAAAATTGTTATTTCAGAATATTTAGGTAAGTTAGCTGGCTAATTCATTTATGCTGCTTTGTAGTATTATACTCTAGTTAGCTAGATAGCCATTGAGTTAACATGGCTGAACAAAGTGTAACAAATGGTTAACAACGTCAACGTGCGAGTAGTTTTAGAATGACCCGCGACATGATTTATCAATGTGAAATGCACTATGGGAAGATAAACATTTTGCACCGGTAATATGGGCCGATTCTTTTGACCTGGTTGGTCTAGAAATGAAGCTGTTTGCGCTGCAGTAATGGTGCAACCATGACTCTTATGAATCTGCACAGATTTGTTTCCCTAGGGCACTCGGAAACAACGGTACAGCAAAGCTTTATCATTACAACAATTATCTGGGAGGTTTTTCACAGTGCTCCCAAAATAAAACAAAATATTTAGTCTCGTATGCAACCAAATTAGTTGTACTTTAGAGCCCTGGGTAGGAATATTTACTGTATGTATGATATGTAGCCAGCTAACAGTAGGTATATTTAGTGTTGGTATGGTATGTAGGCATAAAGGCCTGGTCTGTTTATTTATAATTGACTGGACATTGAAACTTGGTGGGGGTGCACACCCCCATTTACATCGACGGGGCCGCAGTGCAGAGGGTCAAGGGCATCAAATTCCTCGGTGTCCACTTAACGGAGGACTTAACATGGTCCTCTCACACCAGAAGGGTTGTGAAGAAGCCACGGCAACGCCTCTTCTCCCTCAGGAAGCTGAAACGTTTTTGCATGGCCCCTCAGATACTCAGGAACTTTTACAGCTGCACTATTGAGAGCATCCTGACTGGTTGTACCACCGTTTAGTACGGCAACTCCCATGACCGGAAGGCCCTACAGAAGGTGGTGCGGATGGCCCAGCACATCACTGGGGGTGAGCTCCCAGGACATATATGCCAGGCGGTGTCTAAGAAAGGCCTGAAAGATTGCCCAAAACTCCAGCTACCCAAGACATGGGCTGTTCTCCATGCTCCCGTTCGGCAGGCAGTACTGGCGCATCAAAGCTCAGGCAGACTCCTAAACAGCTTCTATCCCTTGGCCATAACTGTTAAATGGCTAACAACTACTCCTCTCCCACAGACTATCCAAACTGACTCTATGCCCATCCACAGGTCTCTACTGACTCAGACACAACTTACGCTGCTGCTAAAGTGATTATTGATTAGATGTATTAATTCCTTAAGCTGCTGTACATTGATTGCCAATACCATTAGTATTTATCCTGCTACTGGTCACTATTACCCCTGTTTACGTGTGTGTATACACTATCGTTCAAAAGTTTGGGGTCACTTGTAAATTTCCTTGTTTTCCATGAAAACATACATGAAATGAGTTGCAAAATGAATAGGAAATATAGTCAAGACGTTGACAAGGTTATAAATAATAATTTTTAATTTAAATATTTGTGTCCTTCAAACTTTGCTTTTGTCAAAGACTCTTCCATTTGCAGCAATTACAACCTTGCAGACCGTTTGCATTCTAGTTGTCAATTTGTTGAGGTAATCTGAAGAGATTTCACCCCATTTGCTTGATGGGCACTTTTTACGTACCATACGGTCAAGCTGCTCCCACAACTGCTCAATAGGGTTGAGATCCGGTGACTATGCTGGCTACTCCATTATAGACAGAATACCAGCTGACTGCTTCTTCCCTAAATAGTTCTTGCATAGTTTGGAGCTGTGCATTGTCCTGTTGTAGGAGGAAATTGGCTCCAATTAAGCGCTGTCCACAGGGTATGGCATGGCAAAATGGAGTGATAGCCTTCTTCAAGATCCCTTTTACCCTGTACAAATCTCCCACTTTACCACCACCAAAGCACGCACAGATCACATTGGCTCCACCATGCTTGACAGATGGTGTCAAAGCACTCCCAGTATCTTCATTTTTTCCTGCGTCTCACGAATGTTCTTTGTGATCCAAACACCTCAAACTTAGATGCGTCTGTCCATAACACTTTTTTCCCCAATCTTCCTCTGTATAGTGTCTGTTCTTTTGTCCATCTTAATCGTTATTTTTATTGGCCAGTCTGAGATGTGGCTTTTTCTTTGCAACTCTGCCTAGAAGGCCAGCATCCCGGAGTTGCCTCTTCATTGTTGACGTTGAGACTGGTGTTTTGCGGGTACTATTTAATGAAGCTGCCAGTTGAACTTGTAAGGCGTCTGTTTCTCAAACTAGACACTCTAATGTACACTCCTCAAAAAAATAAAGGGAACACTAAAATAACACATTCTAGATCTGAATGAATGAAATATTCTTATTAAATACTTTTTTCTTTACATAGTTGAATGTGCTGACAACAAAATCACACAAATTATCAATGGAAATCAAATTTATCAACCCATGGAGGTCTGGATTTGGAGTCACACTCAAAATTAAAGTGGAAAACCACACTACAGGCTGATCCAACTTTGATGTAATGTCCTTAAAACAAGTCAAAATGAGGCTCAGTAGTGTGTGTGGCCTCCACGTGCCTGTATGACCTCCCTACAACGCCTGGGCATGCTCCTGATGAGGTGGCGGATGGTCTCCTGAGGGATCTCCTCCCAGACCTGGACTAAAGCATCCGCCAACTCCTGGACAGTCTGTGGTGCAACGTGGCGTTGGTGGATGGAGCGAGACATGATGTCCCAGATGTGCTCAATTGGATTCAGGTCTGGGGAACGGGCGGGCCAGTCCATAGCATCAATGCCTTCCTCTTGCAGGAACTGCTGACACACTCCAGCCACATGAGGTCTAGCATTGTCTTGCATTAGGAGGAACCCAGGGCCAACCGCACCAGCATATGGTCTGAGGATCTCATCTCGGTACCTAATGGCAGTCAGGCTACCTCTGGCGAGCACATGGAGGGCTGTGCGGCCGCCCAAAGAAATGCCACCCCACACCATGACTGACCCACCGCCAAACCGGTCATGCTTGAGGATGTTGCAGGCAGCAGAACGTTCTCCACGGCGTCTCCAGACTCTGTCACGTCTGTCACGTGCTCAGTGTGAACCTGCTTTCATCTGTGAAGAGCACAGGGCGCCAGTGGCGAATTTGCCGATCTTGGTGTTCTCTGGCAAATGCCAAACGTCCTGCACGGTGTTGGGCTGTAAGCACAACCCCCACCTGTGGACGTCGGGCCCTCATACCACCCTCATGGAGTCTGTTTCTGACCGTTTGAGCAGACACATGCACATTTGTGGCCTGCTGTAGGTCATTTTGCAGGGCTCTGGCAGTGCTCCTCCTGCTCCTACTTGCACAAAGGCGGAGGTAGCTGTCCTGCTGCTGGGTTATTGCCCTCCTACGGCCTCCTCCACATCTCTTGATGTACTGGCCTGTCTCCTGGTAGCGCCTCCATGCTCTGGACACTACGCTGACAGACACAGCAAACCTTCTTGCCACAGCTCGCATTGATGTGAGACTCCGTCTCATGCTACCACTAGAGTGAGAGCAACGCCAGCATTCAAAAGTGACCAAAACATCAGCCAGGAAGCATAGGAACTGAGAAGTGGTCTGTGGTCACCACCTGCAGAACCACTCCTTTATTGGGGGTGTCTTGCTAATTGCCTATCATTTCCACCTGTTGTCTATTCCAGTTCCACCTGTTCCACCTGTTGTCTATTCCACCTGTTGTCTATTCCAATTTGTAAGTCGCTCTGGATAAGAGCGTCTGCTAAATGACTAAAATGTAAATGTAATTTGCACAACAGCATGTGAAATTTATTGTCAATCAGTGTTGCTTCCTAAGTGGACAGTTTGATTTCACAGAAGTGTGATTGACTTGGAGTTACATTGTGTTGTTTAAGTGTTCCCTTAATTTTTTTGAGCAGTGTACTTGTCGTCTTGCTCAGTTGTGCACCGGGGCCTCCCACTCTTTCTATTCTGGTTAGGGCCAGTTTGCGCTGTTCTGTGACGGGATTAGTACACAGCGTTGTACGAGATATTCCGTTTCTTGGCAATTTCTTGCATGGAAAAACCTTCATTTCTCAGAACAAGAATAGACTGACGAGTTTGAGAAGAAAGTGCTTTGTTTCTGGCCATTTTGAGCCTGTAATCGAACCCACAAATGCTGATGCTCCAGATACTCAACTAGTCTAAAGAAGGCCTGTTTTATTGCTTCTTTAATCAGAACAACAGTTATCAGCTGTGCTAACATAATTGCCAAAGTTTTTTTTATTTTTATAAACTTGGATTAGCTAACATAACGTGCCATTGGAACACAGGGGTGATGGTTACTGATAATGGGCCTCTGTACACCTATGTAGATATTCCATAAAAAATATGCAGTTTCCAGCTACAATAGTCATTTACAACATTAACAATGTCTACAATGTATTTCTGATCAATTTGATGTTATTTTAATGGACAAAATGTGATTTTCTTTAAAAAACAAGGACCCCAAACTTCTGCACGGTTGTGTATATAATTGGTATATTACCAAAAGTATTTATATATTCATGCTACCAGTCACTTTTTCAGCCCTGTTTGCTTGAATAGCCTACCAGTCACTTTATGTATAAACCCACCTTAACCACTCCTGTACCTGCACATTGAATAAGGTACTGGCACTGACATGTGTATATACTTGTGTTCCTTAATAAACTGACGAGTTACTCTATCACTGCATTGTTGGGAACGCCCTCTCAAGGTAAGAATTTCACTGTGCTGTTTTACACCTCTTGTATCCTGTGCATGTGGTGAATAAGCTTTGAAACTCAGTATCTCAAACTAGCGAATCAATCACTGTCTCCCCCCCCCCCCCCCCAGCTCCAGGAGGATGAGTTGAGAGAAGCAGTATTGCTGGTGTTTGCTAACAAGCAGGACCTTCCCAACGCTATGGCGGTCAGCGACCTCACAGACAAACTGGGACTGCAGAGCCTCCGCAGCAGAGTGGTGAGTCTCACTCACGCCCGTGTAAACTCCGACATAGACATACACGCACACTATTCTCAATGTTTTTCTTCCTCCTTAGTGGCACGTGCAGGCGACCTGTGCGACGCAGGGCACAGGGCTGTATGAAGGACTGGACTGGCTTTCCAACGAGCTGTCCAAGCAGTAATACCGGACATAACAGGCGAGAGAAGCAGAGAACGATAGAGGGTGAGAACACCTCGGGGAGAGAGAGACTGACACCTTTAATCAACTTTGGTCTTGAAGAACCTGTGCCCCTAGAGTGGACAGAACTTGTGGACAATGCAATCAATACCTATTGGAACATGTTATGTTACTACTCTTTTTACTTTATTGTCATCCCTTCAGATACTTGTCTAATCTTCACATTTTCCCCAACCTCATGTCTCGCAGCAGATAAACTGTCGCTCTGTTGCATGTTTAGAAATTGCTGCTCTGAGACACCATGTTCAACTGGGTCGAAGTTGCCCCAAAACGCTGATCCTGGGTCACACTTTTTTCTTATTGTTTTGTATATGGTTAAGATTAGGATTGGGTGTGTTGTAATCTGATCCTAGATCTGTGGTTAAGGGCAACTTCTACCTCAAAGTGTTCAGCTCCACTAGACTTCATGGACATTTTCACTGAAACAACCTTACCCCTGTGACCTCATTGCCATTCTATGTCACCTCGGTAAGGACAGAAGCTTCTAGAATGAGATGAAGACACTGATGCCATAAACCTCAAGATGTTTGAGGAAGTCTTTCTGTGCTGGGAGCCAAATGGAACTCCTTTAGTGACTGGAACCACTGGAAACAGTTGGCTCCTGGTACTTACTATTTTCTTCATCTCATTGTAGAGTAGGTTTGCTCTGGGTTCTCCACTTAGAAAATATGAGATTCTTGACACTTGTCCTTTTTATTTTTTATGCAATAACCCATTTCCTTATGTGCTTTGATGTAAACTGGGAATCTGAAATGGTTAGGTAGTTGCTGCCACTAAGCATTGAAATGGGCTGAATACTTTTTCATCCACCTTATTGTTCAGGTTAGGATGGGTTATCTGATCTAGGAGCTGTGTTTAGGTATAACTTCTACCTCAAGCAAGTTGAAACCACACGAGGCTGTTTTGTGAGAATAAGCAGCACCTAACCCAGACTGGGCCTGTTCTAATACTTAAATGTTTTCTTCCCTCCTGCCCTTCCTTGAACATTATTAGATTTAAGAAATACTGGCTTGAAACAATGCAGTGGAAACCTTGTCCTCACTTGACCAATCTTTGATGACCTAAAGGGAAGAAGCAGAAATTGTGTTTTCTAAGCATTGGAACAAGGCCAATATCAGTGTTGTATAGTGCAGTGGCATGCTTTGGCTCAGCTGCGTGTGGTTGTGGTTAGGTGTGCTCTTCTGGCTGATTTTGCACACTTAATCTGACCCTTCCACACATACCCCTACCCACTCCCCGGGCTAGGCATACATTCCAGCTGACTGACTTCTTCTGGAAGCTGCCTCACAACTTTGAATGATGTGATAACTAATTGTTTTACAAAAGATCTCAAAATAAATTCACCTGTTAAATTGTGTTTTTCTGAGGATGTAACTTTGCTTGTCTATGTTCATGTGTTCTGGATATTTCAGTATACGTATGTAATTCTCTGTAGATTGCGTTAATGTGTAATGTACTCATGCTTCATCTTTGGCAGCCACACGCTTTAGGTCTCTCTGGTGGAAGTGAATTTGCTCCTTTCTGGTATTGTGCCAAAGCCAACACTAGACAAACCTGAGGGTGACTGTGCACATTCACTTGCCTGGCTGAGTGGCAATCTGGAATGAGATGAAACCAGGACCAAACTGATGCAAATTACTTCTGTCTAATGTCCTTGATTTCACACAGTGCCTCAGTCAGGTTTTACCAAAAATATAGAGGGTGTGACACCATAGTCCACACTGCCACCTCGGTTTGGGGGGGGGGGACTAAATGTGAACCCGGAGGGGCCCCAGGACTGAGTTTGGGAACATGTAATAGAGGACTGAAATGTTCAGACAGATCATGAGATGGCAGTTGTAATCCAAGAGAGGGAGTAGTTTGCATGGTAGTGTGTGTGTCAGCCCAGGTAGTTTCTGTTGGGAGGGGTTGGGTACAAGCTCTGTTTGTGCTAAGTCAGTATTATGAAATGTGACATCTTTGTCTCAAATTACAGAAGTCATTTATGGAGTAAAGAGAGTGGATTGGTCAAACAATACAGTAGGAATTATCCTCACAAAATTTAAGTTTCCTTTTATTTGTGTAACAGCAAAGACCAACATGTTGAGTCAAATCAAATGTTATTTGTCACATGCTTTGTAAACGACAGGTGTAGGCTAATAGTGAAATGCTTTTGCAACAATATAGACATTAAAATGAAATAGTGACAAGCGGAATACACAGTGAATAACAATAGAGTACAAATAACTTGGCTACAGTGTATATACAGGGAATACCAGTACTGAGTCGCTATGCATGGATACGAGGTAGAGGTAGATATACTGTAGGAAGGGGTAAAGTCTCTAGGCAACAGGATAGATAGTAGGCAGTGGCAGCAGCGTGTGTGTGTGATGTCAGTATGCATGTGTTGGGGTGTCAGTTTAATTATGTGTGATTGTGCATAGTCAGTGCAAGAGTTGGTGCTAAAAAGGGTCAATGCAGAGAGTTAAATAGTTAACGAATAGCTAACTGGATTAACTATGTAGCAGTCTTATGGCTTGTGGGGTAGAAGCTGTTCAGGGTCCTGTTGGTTCCAGACTTGGTGCATTAGTGAAGAGAACAGTGGCTTGGGTGGCCGGAGTCTGACAATTATTTGGGCCTTCCTTTGACACTGCCTGTTATAGAGGTCTTGGATGGCAGGGAGCTTGGCTCGAGTGATGTACTGTGCCGTACTCACCACCCTCTGTAGTGCCTTGCGGTCGGGTGCCTTGCTGTGATGCAGCCAATCAAGATGCTCTCAATGGTGCAGCTGGTCTGATGAAACAAAAATAGAACTGTTTGGCCATAATGACCATCGTTATGTTTGGAGGAAAAAGGGGGAGACTTGCAAGCCGAAGAACACCATCCCAACCGTGAAGCACAGGGGTGGCAGCATCATGTTGTGGAGGTGCTTTGCTGCAGGAGGGACTGGTGCACTTCACAAAAATAGATGGCATCATGAGGATGGAAAATTATGTGGATATATCGAAGCAACATCTCAAGACATCAGTCAGGAACTTAAAGCTTGGTCGCAAATGGGTCTTCCAAATGGACAATGAACCCAAGGGTACTTCCAAAGTTGTGGCATAATGGCTTAAGGACAACAAAGTCAAGGTGTTGGAGTGGGCATCACAAAGCCCTGACCTTAATCCTATAGAAAATTTGTGGGTAGAACTGAAAAAGCGTGTGCGAGCAAGGAGGCCTACAAACCTGACTCAGTTACACCAGCTCTGTCAGGAGGAATGGGCCAACATTCACCCAATTTACTGTGGGAAGCTTGTGGAAGGCTACCCAAAACGTTTGACCCAAGTTAAACAATTTAAAGGCAATGCTACCAAATACTATTTGAGTGTATGTAAACTTCTGACCCACTGGGAATGTGGTGAAAGAAGTAAAAGCTGAAATTAATCATTCTCTCTACTATTATTCTGACGTTTCACATTCTTAAAATAAAGTGGTGATCCTAACTGACCTAAGACAGGGAATTTTTACTAGGATTAAATGTCAGGAATTGTGAAAAACTGAGTTTAAATGTATTTGGCTAAGGTGTATGTAAACATCCGACTATAACTGTATAAGAGTCTTTTGACCATTGCGTTTGTAGGTCACGTGACCCTCCTTTATAAAGGTGCATTTTTTTGGTTGAAAATGACTTTCCCCGAACTTGAAACTCACCTGCTGCATACAGTGCCTTCGGAATGTATTCAGACCCCTTGACTTTTTCTACATTGTTACGTTACAGCCTTATTCTAAAATAGATTAAATATAGATATTATTTAGCAATTTACACACAATACATCATAATAAAGTGATATATAACAGATAAACCTTGAGCTCAGGTGCATCCTGTTTCCATTGATCATCCTTGATGTTTCTACATCTGGATTGGAGTCCACCTTTGGTAAATTCAATTGATTGGACATGATTTGGAAAGTCACACCTGTCTATATAATGTCCCACAGTTGGACAGTGCATGTCAGACCAAAAACCAAGCCATGAGGTTAAAGGAATTGTCCGTAGAGCTCTGAGACACGATTGTGTCGAGGCACAGATCAGGAGAAGTGAAGCAAAACATTTCTTCAGCATTGAAGGTCCCCAAGAACACAGTGTCCTCCATCATTCTTAAATGGAAGACGTTTGGAACAACCAAGACGCTTCCTAGAGCTGGCCGCCCGGCCAAAATGAGCAATCGGGGAGAAGGGCCTTGGTCAGGGAGGTGACCAAGAACCCGATGGTCACTCTCACAGAGCTCCAGAGTTCCTCTGTGGAGATGGGAGAACCTTCCAGAAGGACACCCATCTCTACAGCACTCCACCAATCAGGCCTTTATGGTAGAATGGCCAGACGGAAGCCACTCCTCAGTAAAAGGGTCATGACAGCCCGCTTGGAATTTTCCCAAAGGCAGGTAAAGACTCTCAGAACATGAGAAACATGATTCTCTGGTCTGATGAAACCAAGATTGAACTGTTTGGCCTGAATGCGAAGTGTTAAGTATGGAGGAAACCTGGCACCATCCCTACGGTGAAGCATGGTGGTAGCAGCATCATGCTGTAGGGATGTTTTTCAGCGGCATGGACTGTGAGACCAGTCAGGATCGAGGGAAAGATGAACAGAGCAAAGTACAGAGAGATCCTTGATGAAAACCTGCTCCAGAGCGCTCAGGACCTCAGACTGGGGCGAAGGTTCACCTTCCAACAGGACAACGACCCTAAGCACACAGCCAAGACAACGCAGGACTAGCTTCGGGACAAGTCTCTGAATGTCCTTGAGTGGCCCAGTCATAACCTGGACTTGAACCCGATCGAACATCTTTGGAGAGACCTGAAAATAGCTGTGCAGTGACTTTCCCTATCCAACCTGACAGAGCTTGAGAGGATCTGCAGAGAAGAATGGGAGAAACTCCCCACATACAGGTGTGCCTAGCTTGTATCGTCATACTCAAGAAGACTCGAGGCTGTAATCGCTGCCAAAGGTGCTTCAACAAAGTACTGAGTAAAGAGTCTGAATACTAATGTAAAAAAATAAATTTTGCTTTGTCATTATGGGGTATTGTGTGTAGATTGAGGAAAAAATTATTGAATCCATTTTAGAGTAACGCCGTAACGTAACAAAATGTGGAAAAAGTCAAGGGGTCTGAACGCTTTCCAAATGCACTGTACATGTACGCACGTCATAGTTTGGTTCTCTTTTAAATACACATTTCCGGGTTATAAAGAGGGAGGGGCTCACCTCATTCGCCACTTCGCCACTGGACCCAATAAGTGATACATCTCACTTATCAGTTAACCGGGGTTACGAAAGTAACCTTGAGTTTTGTTGTGTTTGTTCAGCACCTAGTAACCAAAGAAGGCACACCCTATCTGAGAAATAGGCAGTGCAAAAAATGAAACTAAAAGATGGATGTTGATGTAAACAAAACAGACAAAGAAAGAAGTAAAGCTTGCTGACACACACACGCACACACAGACACACACACACATACACAAACAAACACACTGTCACGATCGTCGTAATGATGAGACCAAGGTGCAGTGTGAGTAGAGTTCCACATAATTTTAATCAACTGAAACTCACCTAACAAAACAACAAACAACCGAACGAACGAACGAACCGTGCCGCTACAGGTGTGCACTCAGGCAACTCAAAGTAGACAAGATCCCACAACACAAATGAGGAAAAATGGCTACCTAAATATGATCCCCAATCAGAGACAACGATAAACAGCTGTCTCTGATTGGGAACCATATCAGGCCAACATAGACATACAAAACCCCTAGACATACAACACCCCTAGACATACAAAAACCCTAGACATACACAAAAACCCTAGACATACAAAAACCCTAGACATACAAAACTAGCGTACCCACCCTAGTCTCACCCTGACCTAACCAAAATATATAGAAAAACAGAGATATCTAAGGTCAGGGCGTGACACACACAGTGCAGGCTGCTTGTCTGAGGTGCTGTCAGACAGGGCTAAACAGTTCAGGGTATAGGATGAGGGAGAGTAAGAGGAGGAGGAGGGAGAGGAGGAGCAGGAGAGTAGGAGGAGGAGAAGAGGGTTCTCAGGGTTTATAAGGAAGATGCAGCGATTCATCTGTCCTTTCTATCCTGCGGATATGTCTGCTGAAGGATTCAGGGGTGAGTTTTATCTCTATAATGATAAAGAACTTACTGTAAACATTGACCTGTGTTATTTGACCTGACAAATATTTAGTTCAGTTTACATTCATTTCAGTATAATTATTGCTTTACACTTTTTTAAAGTAAAGTTGATATGACAAACAGGAATGTTTTTAAAAAACATTTAAAAAACTTTAAGTACATTTCCCGTATTATAAGAGCAGTACAAGTAGAAGTTTAATGTGATGTACAGTCATGATCATATGACAACAGCCTGTTGTTGTTGTTGTTTAGTCAGAGAGTAGCAGATTTATTGAGAACATATGAATCATAATTCAATGAATAGCTTTTGAATTATTGATAAACCATGTAATACATTGAATTCAGAATCAGAAAAATAGTCTGATCAAAGGGAAGTGACCATGTTTTGTAATTACTGACTGCGTCACATCGAAGTCTGTCATTCCTTGTGTTTCAGGGCTGGTGACCTTAATTAACCCTTTAACAGGTCACCCATGGAGTCCCATTCTGTATGCTTGCTATGAATCATGTAAGTATCTCTGTTTGAAGTATCTCTGTAAAACAATATATTACTGTTCAGAGATGTCAGGTCCTAGATAATGTATCTGTAAAAAAAGGAGACAAGTACAGACTTCCTTTTTATTGCTGTAAATCAAGCAATTTCTCACAACTACTCAGAACCGTTGTCTCAATAAGTCAATAAGTCTGTATTGGAACACGTTTCAATGATACGTATCAAGACCTCTACTGCTGCTGTTTTCTCTGCCACTCCCTTGCATCACCAGTGATAAAGTACTATTTGATAAAGGTTTATTAGCAAATGTGAAGGTTTTGCTGTGGTGAAGGTTTCTGAATTGTAGTACTGAACACAATCTCTCTTCCCACAGTGAGGAGGAGGAGGAGGACAAGGAGAAGAAATCCTGGGCTAGACTAAGGGCGGGTCGCGCCTCCCCCGCGACCGTCCTGACATGAGAACACTACACATCGGGTGCGGCCTTCACTAGGGAGTAACGCAACAGTGGTGCTGCCTACCGCAGGTACAAGGCCGATGCGTTGTGTTCCCATACCGGGCCAGCAGGGGGTGACGTGTGCAGAGCCAGTGCTGCAGAAATGCAGTGACCTCGAAACAACTAACCAAAACTCAGACTACAGAAGCAAACCACAAAAGCCAAAACTACTTTCCACTTCCCTTTTTCCCTTTGGCTTCTGGTGGTCTGCGTGCTTGGTTAGGTGGGCTTGAGGGAGGGGCCTGCTGATAAACACAATCCCATAATAGATTCATCTAAAAAGGCTGTACGCAACATTTACTGTAAAAAAAACAATGAAACTGTGAAAATAAAAACTGTAAACACATGCAACTTTAACATGTTTTGTCCAGTGTCTGTTGTTTCTATGTGTTGTTTATTCCATATTATAAACCGAGTGGTTCGAGTCTTGAATGCTGATTGGCTGAAAGCTGTGGTATATCAGACCTTATACCATGGGTATGACAAAAAATGACTATTTACTGTTCTAATTACATTGGTAAGAAGTGTATGATAGCAATAAGGCACCTTGTGGGATTGTGCTAAATTGACAATTTACCACCCCTCCTCGTGCCTTATTGCTTAATTGTATCCTTTCACCAAAATATAGTATGTTTGAATTCGATGTATTGTTAGGTTGACCAAATGAGTCTTCCCCTCATCGGCCCTACTAGTATTAGTTCAATTCAAACATAAGAATGGTTTATATGAATTGTTATAGTAGGTTTAGTTTTGATAGGAGTTTTAGTGCCAATGATGTTACAGACAGGAGAACAACAGAGACACAACAGTACAATAACATACATATAACTATGAGAACTGTCATTTGCTCAATATGGGCACAAGGTCACTAGCCATTAGCAGATATAAGGTGCACTAGTGGGTGGGTGCCAGCTGGGTAGTCAAGAGTGACAAAAGCCTAGTTTACATTTAGTAACATCTGTAGTTTTAGAAGGTCTCATCATGAGACTCGAGGCTCATGCACCCCACTGGTGTGACTTTTCAAATATGTCCAGGGGAAATAAATGATTACAAAGGAATGCAAAGTACAATTACACAATATTTGATAATAACATAATATTAATCATCAGATAATGTACAGTGTAACTTTTTAAAGACAATAATGTGTGTGTGTGTGTGTGTGTGTGTGCACACATTTAGTATGCACTGGGCTCAGTCGCACTTCACTGAGACACACCCCTTTCTTCTTTCCCATCTGTTTTGTTTTCCAGAAAAGTGGGTCTGAGTTTCACTTCACAGGGGAGGTGGAGACTCAGGTTTTGTTGCTACCCTGCAGTATAAAATCCACCCACTGCTCGCTCTGCTCAGTCCTGCAGTCCCCTGCTGAACGCCATTATGGTAAGCTTTATGTTTTTTGATTTGCATCAATGACAACTTCTATTTTAGGAACAGTGCAACATATACCAGCAACACATAACTACTTACACTGTATTACATTGTATTGCTACAAAATACTGTTTAGTTTTAAATTTGATATTTTGTAAAGTGATCAGTTGTATCATTCTCACTCAAATGTACAGTCAATATCACATGATAAAGGATCTCTCACACACACTGCATAACTGATATACATGTTCTATCTACAGACGACCACAGATGAGGAGGATGAAGAGGAAGATGATGATTATGACGAAAAGTATGAAGATTATAAGTATAATTACTTTTTATAGTGTACAGTCAGTCTACTCCCAAGGGTAGCACATCGGGTTTCTTTGGCCCTGCATACTGCACGAATACTGTAGACCATGTGTGGGGGGTGGAACCGGTGGGCAGAAGTCCATCTGAGGCACTGAAACAGGCCTTAAAACTAGGAGGTGGAACTCCTTCCAGATGAGGAAGGACTTAAACTTGAACAAAACAGACAATCACTATCACAATGCTATGTGAAGGTACTTGAAGGAATTTCTGAGTGGCTCAGAACATATCAGGGTTGCTTCTTTGGCTAATGGTTAGGATTGCATAACTTACTATATGAGGATATTATGGTTGTAGATATCTTTTCAATAATGTAAGATATGTAGATGCATCTAACCTCCAAACCCAGGATCTCTCCTGAAATGAAGCCAGAAGTCTAAACTCCCATCTTCTGCTGTGTGTCATGCAAAAAAGCATCACAAACCGCTGAAAGGCACAAAAGAGAGCCACTAGGAGACAGGAGGGCAGAGTTCCACCTGAGGTACTGAAGATAAGACAAGATGTCTACCAGGCCTTAAAGGGAGAAGCGGCGCCTACCAGATGAGGAAGGAGGACTTAAGCCTTGAACCCTTGAAGCGAGAAGACTCTCACAATATGAAGGCAGTTTATTATGCTAATCATAACATGATTAACATAATACATAATTTCTGTTGTACCTTAAACATATGGACATACTGTATGTTCAACTAACGCTATGTGAAGCAAAGTGTCTCAGAAAATTTCAGGGTAGCTGCTTGCCCAAAATGGTCAGGATTGCATAATTTCCTATATGAGGATATTATAGTGGTAGCTCTTTTCAATAATGTAAGCTATGCATCTAACTGATAAATGAGGAAAAAGGCCTTCTATACTTCAAGTGAGAAGGCACTCACAATGTGAAAGCATACAGTTACAGGGTATAAATAACATAACAAAATAGTATGTTTATTATCAAACCATGTTTACTTGTGCTGTTGTAACCGATGTGAAATGGCTAGCTAGTAAGCAGGGTGCGCGCTAATAGCGTTTCAATCGTAACGTCACTTGCTCTGAGACCTTGAAGTAATTGTTCCCCTTGCTCGGCTTTTGTGGAGCGATGTGTAACGATGCTTCAAGGGTGACTGTTGTCTATGTGTGCAGAGGGTCCCTGATTCGAGCCCATGTAGGGGCAAAGAGAGGGATGGAAGCTATACTGTCACACTGTTCTACTTTTAACATAGGGACTATGTTAAACTATATCTATAAGGATTTCTGTCGCTTGGTTTTGTGGCTAAAGGGAACATTTGAGGGTAGTTGTTCAGGATAAAATGGTTATGATTGCCTATATTTTCATAATGTAATATGAACATAATTTAGGGTGATTACATATGTTCATATATAATGTATATGTAGATACAACTAACTATCAAAACCAAGTTAACATCTCCCTTCACTTGGAGCCACATGTTGAATGTCCCTTCTTGTGTTTTACTTGTTTTGAAATAAATGTTTTCTTTCATTCTAATGTTGTCTGTACTTTGTATTCAAATTCATGTAAATCCTGTGAGATTAATGTGTAAGTACTTCCATGCCTATCATTATTGCTGAATCCTGTTGAACCATGATATTACTATGCCTAATTTACTTGCTTTGTTACATATTACTCGCGTAAGATCAGTGAATCTTACTCCAAGCAAGGAAATAATAAAATTATTATTGTTAAAAGTATTCGAAAGGGCCGTTTGACAAACCCACTTGTCCGTCTGCAAAACCCTCCGTACTGGAACGTAAATTCGCTAGCTATGATATGAGAGCAGTTGCCCATAGAGAATGATAGAGGCCAAAACGCCATTGAGGGCGTTTGTGACCATGTTGGAGTGATGTCCAACTGGGTCATCAGGACGGTGGGTCACCAGGAGGGATCAGCCAATCGTGAAGAAGAAAATGTTCTACGTCAAAATTGAGATTGCCTCAATTGTCCTACATATGCTGTCATATACCCTAAAATAGCATAGATACAAAGATGAGTCCTCTATCTATCTCTATGCAGTTGCCTGACCCTCCTTTATAAAGGTGCATTTCTTTGGTTGAAAATGACTTTCCCCGAACTTGAAACTCACCTGCTGCATACAGTGCCTTCGGAATGTATTCAGACCCCTTGACTTTTTCTACATTGTTACGTTACAGCCTTATTCTAAAATAGATTAAATATAGATATTATTTAGCAATTTACAAACAATGCATCATAATAAAGCGAAAACAGGTTTTTAGAAAATTTTGCAAGTGTATTAAAAATATATAACAGATAAACCTTGAGCTCAGGTGCATCCTGTTTCCATTGATCATCCTTGATGTTTCTACATCTGGATTGGAGTCCACCTTTGGTAAATTCAATTGATTGGACATGATTTGGAAAGGCACACACCTGTCTATATAAGGTTCCACAGTTGACAGTGCATGTCAGAGCAAAAACCAAGCCATGAGGTCGAAGGAATTGTCCGTAGAGTTCCGAGACAGGATTGTGTCGAGGAACAGATCTGAGGAAGGGTACCAAAAAATGTCTGCAGCATTGAAGGTCCCCAAGAACACAGTCGCCTCCATCATTCTTAAATGGAAGAAGTTTGAAACCACCAAAACTCTTCCTAGAGCTGACCGCCCAACCAAACAGCAATCGGGGGAGAAGGGCCTTGGTCATGGAGGTGACCAAGAACCCGATGGTCACTGACAGAGCTCTAGAGTTCCTCTGTGGAGATGGAAGAACATTCCAATAGGACAACCATCTATGCAGCACTACAGCAATCAGGCCTTTATGGAAGAGTGGCCAGACGGAAGCCACTCCTCAGTAAAAGGCACATGACAGCCCGCTTGGAGTTTGCCAAAGGCACCTAAAGATTCTCAGACCATGAGAAACAAGATTCTCAAGATTGATCACTTTGGCCTGAATGCCAAGCGCCACGTCTGGAGGAAACCTGGCACCATGCCTATGGTGAAGCATGGTGGTGGCAGCATCATGCTGTGGGGATGTTTTTCAGCGGCATGGACTGGTTGACTAGTCAGGATCGAGGCAAAGATGAACAGAGCAAAGTACAGAGAGATCCTTGATGAAAACCTGCTCCAGAGCGCTCAGGACCTCAGACTGGGGCGAAGGTTCAACTTCCAACAGGACAATGAACCAAAGTACACAGTCAAGACAACGCAGGAGTGGCTTCGGGACAAGTCTCTGAATGTCCTTGAGTGGCCCAGCCAGAGCCGGACTTGAACCTGATCGAACCTCTCTGGAGAGACCTGAAAATAGCTGTGCAGCAACGTTCCCCATCCAACATGACAGCGCTTGAGAAGATCTGCAGAGAAGAATGGGAGAAACTCCCCAAATACAGATGTGCTAAGCTTGTAGCGTCCTACCCAAGAAGACGCAATGCTGTAATCGCTGCCAAGGGTGCTTCAACGAAGTACTGAATACTTATGTAAATGTAATATATATATATATATATATTTTTTTTTTTTTTTTTTTTTTGCTAAAATAAAGAATCTTAACCTGTTTTTGCTTTGCCGTTATGGATTATTTTGTGTAGATTGATGAGGGGAAAAAAACAATTTAACCAATTTTAGAATAAGGCTGTAACATAACAAAATGTGGAAAAAGTCAAGGGGTCTGAATACTTTCCGACGTCACTGTATGTTAACATGGGCTATTTTGAGCACTTTTCTGGGATGCTTGTTTTCATTGCTTTACTGGGAAGCTTAGCAGAAGTAGACATTCTCATGTTATTTATGTTAGTGCAGGATGAGCAGCACACAGTGGACTTCCTACTAGGGCACACCTCAGTGCTAACAGCATAAATCTGGTTCATAGGCACATGTTTGCTGCATACAATAGCTGTAGGATCAGCAGAGGCATTCAGGGCAGTTAGAGGGAAATAAATTAGGTTACTTGAACATTGTGTCTTCCAATGCCCCTTGTATAATGTACATTTGCTAAATCATTATGATGACTCAGTGACACAATGGCAGGGATTAACTGAGCTGAGCTTGGGTCATTGATAAGTCATTGTCTCAACGCAGCCTTATAATGCTGTGAAAGGATCCAGGAAACCAAATGATTTGGGTGGATCACATCCTCTTTATAAAACGTGTTTTGTTTCCAAAAGGTATTGAAATTGTCAACAAAAGATACACCCATTGAGCTGCAATAATCACGTAGCCAGTTGTGAAGAGAAAGAATCCTGCTAAAGCGTTTAATGCCATGATTCAAAGAGGACCCAGGGCCAGATATGATGGGTCTTTGAAATCCAGTTTCAACTGTTCAGAGCTGCCCTTCATAATGTCATTAAAACCCACATGGACTATGATAGAATCGGTGTCCATGTTCTGGCGTAGTACATTCGGGAGCATTTTAGTAATGTCATTTACTTGAGCCACAGGATAGGACATTGTTTTTACACCAGGAACAGTCACATTTCTTACCATAACAGCCTTACCGGTGACTGATGTGGTAAACTCCTCAATGTTATCAGATAAATCCTGGAACATATTCCAGTCTGTGCTAGTGAACCAGTCCTGTAGCTTAGCATCCACTTCATCTGACCAGTTCCACATTGAGCGCATCACTGGTACTTCCTGTTTGAGTTTTTGCTTGTAAGCAGGAAGAAGGAGGATAGGGTAATGGTCTGACCTTGTATATATTTCTGTGTGTGGATTAAAGGGGATATAGAATTTTCCATTTCCCAGCACCGGCCACGAGAAATGCCGCCTCTTAAAACCTTTTCTCAATAGGGGGTGCTGTTTGCAC
The DNA here is from genome assembly GCF_016432855.1 of Salvelinus namaycush. NCBI lineage: Eukaryota > Metazoa > Chordata > Actinopteri > Salmoniformes > Salmonidae > Salvelinus > Salvelinus namaycush. The sequence continues at coordinate 34,154,859 of NC_052315.1, forward strand.
TTTGTAATAATTTCGTTCCCAAATTAAACTGCCTCGTACTCAATTCTTGCTCGTACAATATGCATATTATTATTACTATTGGATAGAAAACACTCCCTAGTTTCTAAAACCGTTTGAATTATATCTGTGAGTAAAACAGAACTCGAGTTGGAGCAATTTTCCTATGAGGATGTGAGAATGCTGAATTCTGCAAGCTGTTCTGAGGTCGGTTTATTAATTTGCCTGTCTTCTATTGGTTGAGATGCACTGCATACGCCTTCCCCTGGATGTCAGCGAATAGTGAGAATTGAAATGGTGTCGCTAGGCAGATCTGAGAGCTTATAAATGGGCTGGCAACGTGGGGTCCTTCCTTTCTTCTCTTCGCCATGACGCAAAAAGGACCTCTGGATGTCGTTCTAGAAAGCTCCCGTTATAGCCCTTAGATATATCCGGCTCTGTTTTTATTCGATATAGGTGTTAAAGACATCATAATGTTGTTATTTTAAACCGAGTTATATCAGTTTATATCAGTATATTGCGATTTTCGGATATTTATTAGTGCTGCGTTATAGTGAGTTGGACACGTCTTTGCCACATGGCTAATGTTTACTGCTAATTCCAACGTTGAAGACTACATTCTACAACCGAGCAACGATTCTTTTGGACAAAGGACAACTTGCCCAAGATTCTGATGGAAGCTCATCGAAAAGTAAGAACTATTTATGATGTTAATTCGTTGTTCTGTTGAAAAATGTAAAACGCATATTCCGCCATTAATTTCGGTGCGGTCTCGCTTTAACGCACGCTGTATGTCGTAGTAACGTTAATTTTAAAAATCTAACACAGCGATTGCATTAAGAACTAATGTATCTTTCATTTGCTGTCCAACCTGTATTTTTTTGTCAAGTTTATGATTAGTTATCGATTAGAATAGGTGCCTCTCCCAAGATTTCTCCCGACATATTGTTGGCAGCTTGGCTACTATTCTCATTGTATAACCACGATTTGTGACGCTAAATATGCACATTTTCGAACAAACTCTATATGTATTGTGTAATATGATGTTATAGGACTGTCATCTGAAGAAGTTTGAGAAGGTTAGTGAAAAAATTAATATCTTTTGCTGGTTTATACGTTATCGCTATTGTTGGCTTGAATCAATGCTGTTGTGTGGTTGGCTATTGTAGTAAGCTAATATAATGCTATATTGTGTTTTCGCTGTAAAACACTTAAAAAATCTGAAATATTGGCTGGATTCACAAGATCTTTGTCTTTCATTTGCTGTACGCTGTGTATTTTTCAGAAATGTTTTATGATGAGTATTTAGGTAATTCACGTTGGTCTCTGTAGTTATTCTAGTTGTTTTGGTGAGAGTTGTGATGGTGGCTGCAATGGTAAACTATGATTTATACCTGAAATATGCACATTTTTCTAACAAAACATATGCTATACAATAAATATGTTATCAGACTGTCATCTGATGAAGTTGTTTCTTGGTTAGTGGCTATTTATATCTTTATTTGGTCGAAATTGTGATAGCTACCTATGCAGGAAAAAAATGGTGGAGTAAAAAAAGTTGTGTCTTTTGCTATCGTGGTTAGCTAATAGATTTACATATTGTGTCTTCCCTGTAAAACATTTTAAAAATCAGAAATGATGGCTGGATTCACAAGATGTGTATCTTTCATCTGGTGTCTTGGACTTGTGATTTAATGATATTTAGATGCTAGTATTTACTTGTGACGCTATGCTAGGCTATGCTAGTCAGCTTTTTTACTGATGGGGGTGCTCCCGGATCCGGGATTGTGATGAAGTAGAAGTTAATGTCAATTTTCTTGTGTGCTTACGCTCCTCTACAGATCATTGAGTGCCAGCATTGGTTTGTGGTGGTAAATACTATAGACCGCTACAAAAAATATAGATTAAGACTCTCTTGTTAAATAGTATGGTCTGCAGTCATGAGGTATTTTAACTCAGGTGAGCAAAAACTTGAGACCTCCTTAACATTAGAGAACGCGCACCAGCTGTTGTTAACAGAGACAGACCCTTCCTCCCTTTGTCTTGCCATCTGGTTCTGACAATGCATAGAAAAATCAGTCATGACTTTGAGAGACAGGATATTCCAGTTTTTCAGGTCCCGTTGACAGGATAGTCTCGAACGGATCTCATCCAGCTTGTTCTCCAGTGACTGCACGTTCGCCAATAGAAGAGGGCGATGCAGTCTATTTGCTCGCCGACCTAATCTCGTCAGGATGCCGCCTCGCCTGCCTCTCTTTCACAGGGATTAGGACCTGGTCTGGAATAAGCAGAACGGTAATAAAACGTGTAACAAAAAGTAAAATGAAGATGTGATTGCTGATGTGAAAGTTATATAAAGACAGAGTTTTATGTTAAGAGTTTTGTATTGGTCTTTCATTGCCATCTAAAAATAAGAGTTGTACTTGTTGACACAGGTGCCTAGAAACCTAGTAACCAGACACACACCCTTTCTTGAGAAAAGGGAACAGGGAAATTAAACTCAAGACAGACTTTACTGGAAACAAAACTGAAGGGAAAGAAGAGTTGTGTGGCAAATAGCCATTGTGCTCAGCGTGTGCATGAGTCAGCACACACACCGCAGAAGGCTGCTGAGGGGAGAACGGCTCATAATAATGGTTGGAACAGAGCAAATGGAATGGCGTCAATGGAAACCATGTGTGGATGTATTTGATACCATTCCACAAATTCCAGGCCAGCTATTACCACGAGCCCATCCTCCCCAATTAAGGTGCCACCAACCTCCTGTGACATACACACAAACAATGCAGGCTGAGGATAAATTAGGTGCTTTCCTGTGGCCCTTGGCATTAACAGTTGAGGAGGAGGGGAGGGTTTTTTCAGGGCATAAATGGACGATGCAACGTTTGATCTGTCCTTTTTATTCTGCGGAGCCCTTGGCTAAAGGGTTCAGGGGCGAGTTTATTTTCCATAGAGATCTAATAGCTCGTATAGTGATGCATTGTTTTATTTTTTAATGTGCTTTGTATGTCATTCACTTTGCATGCATTTCAATGTCATCAAACCAAAATATTGTATTTGTGTTGTTGTACATTTACAGTTACACGGAAAGGCTACTGTTTTGTCTTTAGAGTAAAATTGCTATAGTTCAAGATAACTTTGACAATAATATAATACATGGTAAGAGTATTTGTTAAACATCAATTCTGAACCAGGAAGTATCCGTATCGCCTGCGTCACTTACATCTATCTGTGTCCTTCCTTGTGTTGCAGTACTGGTGACCCTCTGTCAGGTCACCATGGAGTTCCCACTCTGTCTGCTTGCTGTGTATTTTTATTGTACCTCACATCCGCAACATGAATGTGCCTGTGATGAATAAACCTTTTATGGACAATAAAGATGAATATAATTCAAATGAACCTTTAAACATACTAAATTGTTGGGCCAGAGTTGCCTAGCTGTGACTAAAACAAAGTATTTTCCCACGGTGACAAGGAGGAAGAGAGGAGGCTCCCAAGGGGAGATCACTGGGTCCCTGGCCATGTCCTGAGGGGTGTGTTGGGAGTCTGTCCACTAGCAGGTACTGACCCTCAGCATGACCCTTCAGGACCTGTGCCCGGTTTCCCAAAAGTATCTTGATGCTAAGGTTCGAAGATTAACTTAGCCTTAAGATGCTTCTGGGAAACCGGGCCCTGGTCAGTCGGGCCTGGTGAGCAGAGCTAGGTGACCTTGACGCACTGGCGAACCCAAGCGCTAGACACCCGAAGACACCTAGGACGACAAGATGAAGCTCATCCAAAGCACAAAGCTTACATAACTTACCTGAATACTTAAACAATTAATACTTACCTGAATACTTCTTATGGCTGAGATCCCGTTAACGGGATCGACATGACAACAGCCAGTGAAAGTGCAGGGCGCCAAATTCAAACAACAGAAATCTCATAATTAAAATTCCTCAAACATACAAGTATTTTACACCATTTTAAAGATAAACTTGTTGTTAATCCCACCACAGTGTCCGATTTCAAAAAGGCTTTACGACGAAGGCACACCATCTGATTATGTTAGGTCAGTACCTAGTCACAAAAAAACACAGCCATTTTTCCAGCCAAAGAGAGGAGTCACAAAAAGCAGAAATAGAGATCAAATGAATCACTAACCTTTGATGATCTTCACCAGATGACACTCATAGGACTTCATGTTACACAATACATGTATGTTTTGTTCGATAAAGTTCCAATCTAAGTTTACATTGGCGCGTTATGTTCAGTAATGTTTTGCCTCCAAAACATCCGGTGTTTTGCAGAGAGCCACATCAATTTACAGAAATACTAATAATAAACATTGATAAAAGATACAAGTGTTTTACATGGAACTTTAGATAAACTTCTCCTTAATGCAACCGCTGTGTCAGATTTCAAAAAAGCTTTACGGAAAAAGCACACCATGCAATAATCTGAGTACAGCGCTCAGAGACCAAAACAAGCCATATAGGTACCCGCCATGTTGTGGAGTCAACAGAAGTCAGAAATAGCATTAGAAATATTCACTTACCTTTGATGATCTTCATCAGAATGCACTCCCAGGAATCCCAGTTCCACAACAAATGTTAGTTTTGTTCGATAACGTCCATAATTTATGTCCAAATACCTCCTTTTTGTTTGCGCGTTTAGTTCGAAAATCCAAATTGATGACACACAGGCCAGACGAAAAGTCAAAAGATTCCATTATAGTTCGTAGAAACATGTCAAACGATGTATAGAATCAATCTTTAGGATGTTTTTAACATAAATCTTCAATAATGTTTCAACCAGAAAATTCCTTTGTCTTTAGAAAGGAGAAGGAACGCAGCTACCTCTCACGGGGGCGCACCTGAGTGAGCTCATGGCACTCTGCCAGACATCTGACTCAATCAGCTCGTATTCCCGCCTCCTTCACAGTAGAAGCCTGAAACAAGGTTCTAAAGACTGTTGACATCTAGTGGAAGCCTTAGGAAGTGCAATATGACCCCATAGACACTGTATATTGGATAGGCAAACCTACAAACCTCAGATTTCCCACTTCCTGGTTGGATGTTTTCTCAGGTTTTTGTCTGCCATATGAGTTTTGTTATACTCACAGACATCATGCAAACAGTTTTAGAAACTTCAGAGTGTTTTCTATCCAAATCTACTAATAATATGCATATCTTAGCTTCTGGGACTGAGTAGCAGGCAGTTTACTCTGGGCACCTTATTCATCCAATCTACTCAATACTGCCCCCAGCCATAAGAAGTTAAACAATTAATACTTACCTGAATACTTAAACAAGCAATGTAACTATATAGAATGCAGCCAGATGAAGAACCATTCTTTTCTTTATTTTGGTTGGCTTCTGGTTGTCTGTGTTTCGGCAGCTCGTGGGGGGGGGGGGGGCTGCTGATTTAAACACAATCCCAAATACACTACAAGGCTGAAAGCATGATTTCCTTAAATGTTTTTAAAAACTTTAATAAAAATGGAAAGAACCTATGCGACATGAACAAACTTGCCTGTGTCATGTGTTCTGTAGTTTTGCAATTCGGGTATTTATAAGCTCTCTGATATTGATTCCACATTGCAGAGAACTACTGCAAAATGATACATATAGCTAGTAGTGTAGTGTAAGTAAATCATATCAAATCTACTTGACACATCCTTGAATTGATACATACTTCCAATTTCATATCAGTCTCACTGCATTATTTTAGTTGTACTTTTTTGTAATTAGCTTCATGTAGGCCAAGATTAGCGTGTAGTTTAGAGCCTTCTCTGGTTTCATACTTCCTTGAATGGGATTTCCCTCTCTCCAGCCACGCACGCACACATACAGTGCATTCAGAAAGTATTCAGACCCCTTGACTTTTTCCACATTTTGTTACTCTACAGCCTTATTCTAAAATGGATTTTTGTCAACAATATACACACATGTAAATAAGGTATTTTTGTGTTTTATATTTAGTAAATTTGCAAACATTTCTAAAAACCTGTTTTCAATTTGTCATTATTGGGTATTAAGTATTCAGACCATTTGCTATCAGACTCGAAATTTAGCTCAGGTGCATCTTGTTTCCATTGATCATCCTTGAGATGTTTCTACAACTTGATTGGTAAATTCAATTGATTGGACATGATTTGGAAAGTCACACCTGTCTATATAATGTCCCACAGTTGACAGTGCATGTCAGACCAAAAACCAAGCCATGAGGTTAAAGGAATTGTCCGTAGAGCTCTGAGACACGATTGTGTCGAGGCACAGATCAGGAGAAGTGAAGCAAAACATTTCTTCAGCATTGAAGGTCCCCAAGAACACAGTGTCCTCCATCATTCTTAAATGGAAGACGTTTGGAACAACCAAGACGCTTCCTAGAGCTGGCCGCCCGGCCAAAATGAGCAATCGGGGAGAAGGGCCTTGGTCAGGGAGGTGACCAAGAACCCGATGGTCACTCTCACAGAGCTCCAGAGTTCCTCTGTGGAGATGGGAGAACCTTCCAGAAGGACACCCATCTCTACAGCACTCCACCAATCAGGCCTTTATGGTAGAATGGCCAGACGGAAGCCACTCCTCAGTAAAAGGGTCATGACAGCCCGCTTGGAATTTTCCCAAAGGCAGGTAAAGACTCTCAGAACATGAGAAACATGATTCTCTGGTCTGATGAAACCAAGATTGAACTGTTTGGCCTGAATGCGAAGTGTTAAGTATGGAGGAAACCTGGCACCATCCCTACGGTGAAGCATGGTGGTAGCAGCATCATGCTGTAGGGATGTTTTTCAGCGGCATGGACTGTGAGACCAGTCAGGATCGAGGGAAAAGATGAACAGAGCAAAGTACAGAGAGATCCTTGATGAAAACCTGCTCCAGAGCGCTCAGGACCTCAGACTGGGGCGAAGGTTCACCTTCCAACAGGACAACGACCCTAAGCACACAGCCAAGACAACGCAGGACTAGCTTCGGGACAAGTCTCTGAATGTCCTTGAGTGGCCCAGTCATAACCTGGACTTGAACCCGATCGAACATCTTTGGAGAGACCTGAAAATAGCTGTGCAGTGACTTTCCCTATCCAACCTGACAGAGCTTGAGAGGATCTGCAGAGAAGAATGGGAGAAACTCCCCACATACAGGTGTGCCAAGCTTGTATCGTCATACTCAAGAAGACTCGAGGCTGTAATCGCTGCCAAAGGTATTTCAACAAAGTACTGAGTAAAGAGTCTGAATACTAATGTAAAACATTTTTTTTTGCTTTGTCATTATGGGGTATTGTGTGTAGATTGAGGAAAAAATTATTGAATCCATTTTAGAGTAACGCCGTAACGTAACAAAATGTGGAAAAAGTCAAGGGGTCTGAACGCTTTCCAAATGCACTGTACATGTACGCACGTCATAGTTTGGTTCTCTTTTAAATACACATTTCCGGGTTATAAAGAGGGAGGGGCTCACCTCATTCACCACTTCGCCACTGGACCCAATAAGCGATACATCTCACTTATCAGTTAACCGGGGTTACGAAAGTAACCTTGAGTTTTGTTGTGTTTGTTCAGCACCTAGTAACCAAAGAAGGCACACCCTATCTGAGAAATAGGCAGTGCAAAAAATGAAACTAAAAGATGGATGTTGATGTAAACAAAACAGACAAAGAAAGAAGTAAAGCTTGCTGACACACACACGCACACACAGACACACACACACACACACATACACAAACAAACACACTGTCACGATCGTCATAATGATGAGACCAAGGTGCAGTGTGAGTAGAGTTCCACATAATTTTAATCAACTGAAACTCACCTAACAAAACAACAAACAACCGAACGAACGAATGAACGAACGAACGAACGAACGAACGAACGAACGAACGAACGAACGAACGAACGAACGAACGAACCGTGCCGCTACAGGTGTGCACTCAGGCAACTCAAAGTAGACAAGATCCCACAACACAAATGAGGAAAAATGGCTACCTAAATATGATCCCCAATCAGAGACAACGATAAACAGCTGTCTCTGATTGGGAACCATATCAGGCCAACATAGACATACAAAACCCCTAGACATACAACACCCCTAGACATACAAAAACCCTAGACATACACAAAAACCCTAGACATACAAAAACCCTAGACATACAAAACTAGCGTACCCACCCTAGTCTCACCCTGACCTAACCAAAATATATAGAAAAACAGAGATATCTAAGGTCAGGGCGTGACACACACAGTGCAGGCTGCTTGTCTGAGGTGCTGTCAGACAGGGCTAAACAGTTCAGGGTATAGGATGAGGGAGAGTAAGAGGAGGAGGAGGGAGAGGAGGAGCAGGAGAGTAGGAGGAGGAGAAGAGGGTTCTCAGGGTTTATAAGGAAGATGCAGCGATTCATCTGTCCTTTCTATCCTGCGGATATGTCTGCTGAAGGATTCAGGGGTGAGTTTTATCTCTATAATGATAAAGAACTTACTGTAAACATTGACCTGTGTTATTTGACCTGACAAATATTTAGTTCAGTTTACATTCATTTCAGTATAATTATTGCTTTACACTTTTTAAAGTAAAGTTGATATGACAAACAGGAATGTTTTTAAAAAACATTTAAAAAACTTTAAGTACATTTCCCGTATTATAAGAGCAGTACAAGTAGAAGTTTAATGTGATGTACAGTCATGATCATATGACAACAGCCTGTTGTTGTTGTTGTTTAGTCAGAGAGTAGCAGATTTATTGAGAACATATGAATCATAATTCAATGAATAGCTTTTGAATTATTGATAAACCATGTAATACATTGAATTCAGAATCAGAAAAATAGTCTGATCAAAGGGAAGTGACCATGTTTTGTAATTACTGACTGCGTCACATCGAAGTCTGTCATTCCTTGTGTTTCAGGGCTGGTGACCTTAATTAACCCTTTAACAGGTCACCCATGGAGTCCCATTCTGTATGCTTGCTATGAATCATGTAAGTATCTCTGTTTGAAGTATCTCTGTAAAACAATATATTACTGTTCAGAGATGTCAGGTCCTAGATAATGTATCTGTAAAAAAAGGAGACAAGTACAGACTTCCTTTTTATTGCTGTAAATCAAGCAATTTCTCACAACTACTCAGAACCGTTGTCTCAATAAGTCAATAAGTCTGTATTGGAACACGTTTCAATGATACGTATCAAGACCTCTACTGCTGCTGTTTTCTCTGCCACTCCCTTGCATCACCAGTGATAAAGTACTATTTGATAAAGGTTTATTAGCAAATGTGAAGGTTTTGCTGTGGTGAAGGTTTCTGAATTGTAGTACTGAACACAATCTCTCTTCCCACAGTGAGGAGGAGGAGGAGGACAAGGAGAAGAAATCCTGGGCTAGACTAAGGGCGGGTCGCGCCTCCCCCGCGACCGTCCTGACATGAGAACACTACACATCGGGTGCGGCCTTCACTAGGGAGTAACGCAACAGTGGTGCTGCCTACCGCAGGTACAAGGCCGATGCGTTGTGTTCCCATACCGGGCCAGCAGGGGGTGACGTGTGCAGAGCCAGTGCTGCAGAAATGCAGTGACCTCGAAACAACTAACCAAAACTCAGACTACAGAAGCAAACCACAAAAGCCAAAACTACTTTCCACTTCCCTTTTTCCCTTTGGCTTCTGGTGGTCTGCGTGCTTGGTTAGGTGGGCTTGAGGGAGGGGCCTGCTGATAAACACAATCCCATAATAGATTCATCTAAAAAGGCTGTACGCAACATTTACTGTAAAAAAAACAATGAAACTGTGAAAATAAAAACTGTAAACACATGCAACTTTAACATGTTTTGTCCAGTGTCTGTTGTTTCTATGTGTTGTTTATTCCATATTATAAACCGAGTGGTTCGAGTCTTGAATGCTGATTGGCTGAAAGCTGTGGTATATCAGACCTTATACCATGGGTATGACAAAAAATGACTATTTACTGTTCTAATTACATTGGTAAGAAGTGTATGATAGCAATAAGGCACCTTGTGGGATTGTGCTAAATTGACAATTTACCACCCCTCCTCGTGCCTTATTGCTTAATTGTATCCTTTCACCAAAATATAGTATGTTTGAATTCGATGTATTGTTAGGTTGACCAAATGAGTCTTCCCCTCATCGGCCCTACTAGTATTAGTTCAATTCAAACATAAGAATGGTTTATATGAATTGTTATAGTAGGTTTAGTTTTGATAGGAGTTTTAGTGCCAATGATGTTACAGACAGGAGAACAACAGAGACACAACAGTACAATAACATACATATAACTATGAGAACTGTCATTTGCTCAATATGGGCACAAGGTCACTAGCCATTAGCAGATATAAGGTGCACTAGTGGGTGGGTGCCAGCTGGGTAGTCAAGAGTGACAAAAGCCTAGTTTACATTTAGTAACATCTGTAGTTTTAGAAGGTCTCATCATGAGACTCGAGACTCGAGACTTTTCAAATATGTCCAGGGGAAATAAATGATTACAAAGGAATGCAAAGTACAATTACACAATATTTGATAATAACATAATATTAATCATCAGATAATGTACAGTGTAACTTTTTAAAGACAATAATGTGTGTGTGTGTGTGTGTGTGTGTGTGTGTGTGTGTGTGTGTGTGTGTGTGTGTGTGTGTGTGTGTGTGTGTGTGTGTGTGTGTGTGTGTGTGTGTGTGTGTGTGTGTGTGCACACATTTAGTATGCACTGGGCTCAGTCGCACTTCACTGAGACACACCCCTTTCTTATTTCCCATCTGTTTTGTTTTCCAGAAAAGTGGGTCTGAGTTTCACTTCACAGGGGAGGTGGAGACTCAGGTTTTGTTGCTACCCTGCAGTATAAAATCCACCCACTGCTCGCTCTGCTCAGTCCTGCAGTCCCCTGCTGAACGCCATTATGGTAAGCTTTATGTTTTTTGATTTGCATCAATGACAACTTCTATTTTAGGAACAGTGCAACATATACCAGCAACACATAACTACTTACACTGTATTACATTGTATTGCTACAAAATACTGTTTAGTTTTAAATTTGATATTTTGTAAAGTGATCAGTTATATCATTCTCACTCAAATGTACAGTCAATATCACATGATAAAGGATCTCTCACACACACTGCATAACTGATAAACATGTTCTATCTACAGACGACCACAGATGAGCAGGATGAAGAGGAAGATGATGATTATGACGAAAAGTATGAAGATTATAAGTATAATTACTTTTTATAGTGTACAGTCAGTCTACTCCCAAGGGTAGCACACCGGGTTTCTTTGGCCCTGCATACTGCACGAATACTGTAGACCATGTGTGGGGGGTGGAACCGGTGGGCAGAAGTCCATCTGAGGCACTGAAACAGGCCTTAAAACTAGGAGGTGGAACTCCTTCCAGATGAGGGAGGACTTAAACTTGAACAAAACAGACAATCACTATCACAATGCTATGTGAAGGTACTTGAAGGAATTTCTGAGTGGCTCAGAACATATCAGGGTTGCTTCTTTGGCTAATGGTTAGGATTGCATAACTTACTATATGAGGATATTATGGTTGTAGATATCTTTTCAATAATGTAAGATATGTAGATGCATCTAACCTCCAAACCCAGGATCTCTCCTGAAATGAAGCCAGAAGTCTAAACTCCCATCTTCTGCTGTGTGTCATGCAAAAAAGCATCACAAACCGCTGAAAGGCACAAAAGAGAGCCACTAGGAGACAGGAGGGCAGAGTTCCACCTGAGGTGCTGAAGATAAGACAAGATGTCTACCAGGCCTTAAAGGGAGAAGTGGCGCCTACCAGATGAGGAAGGAGGACTTAAGCCTTGAAACCTTGAAGCGAGAAGACTCTCACAATATGAAGGCAGTTTATTATGCTAATCATAACATGATTAACATAATACATCATTTCTGTTGTACCTTAAACATATGGACATACTGTATGTTCAACTAACGCTATGTGAAGCAAAGTGTCTCAGAAAATTTCAGGGTAGCTGCTTGCCCAAAATGGTCAGGATTGCATAATTTCCTATATGAGGATATTATAGTGATAGCTCTTTTCAATAATGTAAGCTATGCATCTAACTGATAAATGAGGAAAAAGGCCTTCTATACTTCAAGTGAGAAGGCACTCACAATGTGAAAGCATACAGTTACAGGGTATAAATAACATAACAAAATAGTATGTTTATTATCAAACCATGTTTACTTGTGCTGTTGTAACCGATGTGAAATGGCTAGCTAGTAAGCAGGGTGCGCGCTAATAGCGTTTCAATCGTAACGTCACTTGCTCTGAGACCTTGAAGTAGTTGTTCCCCTTGCTCGGCTTTTGTGGAGCGATGTGTAACGATGCTTCAAGGGTGACTGTTGTCTATGTGTGCAGAGGGTCCCTGATTCGAGCCCATGTAGGGGCAAAGAGAGGGATGCAAGCTATACTGTTACACTGTTCTACTTTTAACATAGGGACTATGTTAAACGATATCTATAAGGATTTCTGTCGCTTGGTTTTGTGGCTAAAGGGAACATTTGAGGGTAGTTGTTCAGGATAAAATGGTTATGATTGCCTATATTTTCATAATGTAATATGAACATAATTTAGGGTGATTACATATGTTCATATATAATGTATATGTAGATACAACTAACTATCAAAACCAAGTTAACATCTCCCTTCACTTGGAGCCACATGTTGAATGTCCCTTCTTGTGTTTTACTTGTTTTGAAATAAATGTTTTCTTTCATTCTAATGTTGTCTGTACTTTGTATTCAAATTAATGTAAATCCTGTGAGATTAATGTGTAAGTACTTCCATGCCTATCATTATTGCTGAATCCTGTTGAACCATGATATTACTATGCCTAATTTACTTGCTTTGTTACATATTACTCGCGTAAGATCAGTGAATCTTACTCCAAGCAAGGAAATAATAAAATTATTATTGTTAAAAGTATTCGAAAGGGCCGTTTGACAAACCCACTTGTCCGTCTGCAAAACCCTCCGTACTGGAACGTAAATTCGCTAGCTATGATATGAGAGCAGTTGCCCATAGAGAATGATAGAGGCCAAAACGCCATTGAGGGCGTTTGTGACCATGTTGGAGTGATGTCCAACTGGGTCATCAGGACGGTGGGTCACCAGGAGGGATCAGCCAATCGTGAAGAAGAAAATGTTCTACGTCAAAATTGAGATTGCCTCAATTGTCCTACATATGCTGTCATATACCCTAAAATAGCATAGATACAAAGATGAGTCCTCTATCTATCTCTATGCAGTTGCCTGACCCTCCTTTATAAAGGTGCATTTCTTTGGTTGAAAATGACTTTCCCCGAACTTGAAACTCACCTGCTGCATACAGTGCCTTCGGAATGTATTCAGACCCCTTGACTTTTTCTACATTGTTACGTTACAGCCTTATTCTAAAATAGATTAAATATAGATATTATTTAGCAATTTACACACAATACATCATAATAAAGCGAAAACAGGTTTTTAGAAAATTTTGCAAGTGTATTAAAAATATATAACAGATAAACCTTGAGCTCAGGTGCATCCTGTTTCCATTGATCATCCTTGATGTTTCTACATCTGGATTGGAGTCCACCTTTGGTAAATTCAATTGATTGGACATGATTTGGAAAGGCACACACCTGTCTATATAAGGTTCCACAGTTGACAGTGCATGTCAGAGCAAAAACCAAGCCATGAGGTCGAAGGAATTGTCCGTAGAGTTCCGAGACAGGATTGTGTCGAGGAACAGATCTGAGGAAGGGTACCAAAAAATGTCTGCAGCATTGAAGGTCCCCAAGAACACAGTCGCCTCCATCATTCTTAAATGGAAGAAGTTTGAAACCACCAAAACTCTTCCTAGAGCTGACCGCCCAACCAAACAGCAATCGGGGGAGAAGGGCCTTGGTCATGGAGGTGACCAAGAACCCGATGGTCACTGACAGAGCTCTAGAGTTCCTCTGTGGAGATGGAAGAACATTCCAATAGGACAACCATCTATGCAGCACTACAGCAATCAGGCCTTTATGGAAGAGTGGCCAGACGGAAGCCACTCCTCAGTAAAAGGCACATGACAGCCCGCTTGGAGTTTGCCAAAGGCACCTAAAGATTCTCAGACCATGAGAAACAAGATTCTCAAGATTGATCACTTTGGCCTGAATGCCAAGCGCCACGTCTGGAGGAAACCTGGCACCATGCCTATGGTGAAGCATGGTGGTAGCAGCATCATGCTGTGGGGATGTTTTTCAGCGGCATGGACTGGTTGACTAGTCAGGATCGAGGCAAAGATGAACAGAGCAAAGTACAGAGAGATCCTTGATGAAAACCTGCTCCAGAGCGCTCAGGACCTCAGACTGGGGCGAAGGTTCAACTTCCAACAGGACAATGAACCAAAGTACACAGTCAAGACAACGCAGGAGTGGCTTCGGGACAAGTCTCTGAATGTCCTTGAGTGGCCCAGCCAGAGCCGGACTTGAACCTGATCGAACCTCTCTGGAGAGACCTGAAAATAGCTGTGCAGCAACGTTCCCCATCCAACATGACAGCGCTTGAGAAGATCTGCAGAGAAGAATGGGAGAAACTCCCCAAATACAGATGTGCTAAGCTTGTAGCGTCCTACCCAAGAAGACGCAATGCTGTAATCGCTGCCAAGGGTGCTTCAACGAAGTACTGAATACTTATGTAAATGTAATATATATATATATATATATTTTTTTTTTTTGCAAAAATAAAGAATCTTAACCTGTTTTTGCTTTGCCGTTATGGATTATTTTGTGTAGATTGATGAGGGGAAAAAAACAATTTAACCAATTTTAGAATAAGGCTGTAACATAACAAAATGTGGAAAAAGTCAAGGGGTCTGAATACTTTCCGACGTCACTGTATGTTAACATGGGCTATTTTGAGCACTTTTCTGGGATGCTTGTTTTCATTGCTTTACTGGGAAGCTTAGCAGAAGTAGACATTCTCATGTTATTTATGTTAGTGCAGGATGAGCAGCACACAGTGGACTTCCTACTAGGGCACACCTCAGTGCTAACAGCATAAATCTGGTTCATAGGCACATGTTTGCTGCATACAATAGCTGTAGGATCAGCAGAGGCATTCAGGGCAGTTAGAGGGAAATAAATTAGGTTACTTGAACATTGTGTCTTCCAATGCCCCTTGTATAATGTACATTTGCTAAATCATTATGATGACTCAGTGACACAATGGCAGGGATTAACTGAGCTGAGCTTGGGTCATTGATAAGTCATTGTCTCAACGCAGCCTTATAATGCTGTGAAAGGATCCAGGAAACCAAATGATTTGGGTGGATCACATCCTCTTTATAAAACGTGTTTTGTTTCCAAAAGGTATTGAAATTGTCAACAAAAGATACACCCATTGAGCTGCAATAATCACGTAGCCAGTTGTGAAGAGAAAGAATCCTGCTAAAGCGTTTAATGCCATGATTCAAAGAGGACCCAGGGCCAGATATGATGGGTCTTTGAAATCCAGTTTCAACTGTTCAGAGCTGCCCTTCATAATGTCATTAAAACCCACATGGACTATGATAGAATCGGTGTCCATGTTCTGGCGTAGTACATTCGGGAGCATTTTAGTAATGTCATTTACTTGAGCCACAGGATAGGACATTGTTTTTACACCAGGAACAGTCACATTTCTTACCATAACAGCCTTACCGGTGACTGATGTGGTAAACTCCTCAATGTTATCAGATAAATCCTGGAACATATTCCAGTCTGTGCTAGTGAACCAGTCCTGTAGCTTAGCATCCACTTCATCTGACCAGTTCCACATTGAGCGCATCACTGGTACTTCCTGTTTGAGTTTTTGCTTGTAAGCAGGAAGAAGGAGGATAGGGTAATGGTCTGACCTTGTATATATTTCTGTGTGTGGATTAAAGGGGATATAGAATTTTCCATTTCCCAGCACCGGCCACGAGAAATGCCGCCTCTTAAAACCTTTTCTCAATAGGGGGTGCTGTTTGCACTTTGTAATAATTTCGTTCCCAAATTAAACTGCCTCGTACTCAATTCTTGCTCGTACAATATGCATATTATTATTACTATTGGATAGAAAACACTCCCTAGTTTCTAAAACCGTTTGAATTATATCTGTGAGTAAAACAGAACTCGAGTTGGAGCAATTTTCCTATGAGGATGTGAGAATGCTGAATTCTGCAAGCTGTTCTGAGGTCGGTTTATTAATTTGCCTGTCTTCTATTGGTTGAGATGCACTGCATACGCCTTCCCCTGGATGTCAGCGAATAGTGAGAATTGAAATGGTGTCGCTAGGCAGATCTGAGAGCTTATAAATGGGCTGGCAACGTGGGGTCCTTCCTTTCTTCTCTTCGCCATGACGCAAAAAGGACCTCTGGATGTCGTTCTAGAAAGCTCCCGTTATAGCCCTTAGATATATCCGGCTCTGTTTTTATTCGATATAGGTGTTAAAGACATCATAATGTTGTTATTTTAAACCGAGTTATATCAGTTTATATCAGTATATTGCGATTTTCGGATATTTATTAGTGCTGCGTTATAGTGAGTTGGACACGTCTTTGCCACATGGCTAATGTTTACTGCTAATTCCAACGTTGAAGACTACATTCTACAACCGAGCAACGATTCTTTTGGACAAAGGACAACTTGCCCAAGATTCTGATGGAAGCTCATCGAAAAGTAAGAACTATTTATGATGTTAATTCGTTGTTCTGTTGAAAAATGTAAAACGCATATTCCGCCATTAATTTCGGTGCGGTCTCGCTTTAACGCACGCTGTATGTCGTAGTAACGTTAATTTTAAAAATCTAACACAGCGATTGCATTAAGAACTAATGTATCTTTCATTTGCTGTCCAACCTGTATTTTTTTGTCAAGTTTATGATTAGTTATCGATTAGAATAGGTGCCTCTCCCAAGATTTCTCCCGACATATTGTTGGCAGCTTGGCTACTATTCTCATTGTATAACCACGATTTGTGACGCTAAATATGCACATTTTCGAACAAACTCTATATGTATTGTGTAATATGATGTTATAGGACTGTCATCTGAAGAAGTTTGAGAAGGTTAGTGAAAAAATTAATATCTTTTGCTGGTTTATACGTTATCGCTATTGTTGGCTTGAATCAATGCTGTTGTGTGGTTGGCTATTGTAGTAAGCTAATATAATGCTATATTGTGTTTTCGCTGTAAAACACTTAAAAAATCTGAAATATTGGCTGGATTCACAAGATCTTTGTCTTTCATTTGCTGTACGCTGTGTATTTTTCAGAAATGTTTTATGATGAGTATTTAGGTAATTCACGTTGGTCTCTGTAGTTATTCTAGTTGTTTTGGTGAGAGTTGTGATGGTGGCTGCAATGGTAAACTATGATTTATACCTGAAATATGCACATTTTTCTAACAAAACATATGCTATACAATAAATATGTTATCAGACTG